>NC_086196.1:76959551-77073828 GCF_035770615.1 Melospiza melodia melodia | reverse complement strand
AGACACAAAGCTCGGCCCGTTTCCCTGGCAAAGGAAATTAAGCTGCCCCGCTTCTGGATGGCAGATTGCAGGAGCCACTTGGTACTATCAAACCAGCCCGACTTGGCACTGGTGCCACCTCTGGTCTGGGAACCATCCTGCGTATCGTGGATTCTAAGGAGCCAGTCGGCCACTCCCAGCCACAGGCCCCCAAACACAAACAACGGCCCGTTTCCGTGGCAAACAAAAGTAAGCTGCCCCGCTTCTGGATGGCAGATTGCAGGAGCCACTTGGTACTATCAAACCAGCCCGACTTGGCACTGGTGCCACCTCTGGTCTGGGAACCATCCTGCGTATTGTGGTTTCTAAGGAGCCAGCCGGCCACTCCCAACCACAGGCCCCCAAACACAAACAACGGCGCTTTTCCCTGGAAAACAAAACTCGCCTGCCAACGTTTTGATGGCAGATTGCAGGAGCCACTTGGTACTATCAAACCAGCCCAACTTGGCACTGGTGCCACCATGGGTCTTGTCACCATCCTGCCTATCGTAGCTTTCAGGAGCCAGCCGGTCACTGCCTGCCATAGGCCCCGAGACACAAACCTCGGCCCGTTTCCCTGGCAAACAAAAGTAAGCTGCCCCGCTTCTGGATGGCAGATTGCAGGAGCCACTTGGTACTATCAAACCAGCCCGACTTGGCACTGGTGCCACCTCTGGTCTGGGAACCATCCTGCGTATCGTGGATTTTATGGAGCCAGCCGGTCAGTCCCAGCCATAGGCCCCCAAACACAAACAACGGTTCGTTTCCCTGGCAAACAAAAGTAAGCTGCCCCGCTTCTGGATGGCAGATTGCAGGAACCACTTGGTAGTATCAAACCAGCCCAACTTGGCACTGGTGCCACCTCTGGTCTGGGAACCATGCTGCGTATCGTGGTTTCTAAGGAGCCAGCCGGCCACTCCCAACCATAGACCCCCAGACACAAACCTCGGCCCGTTTCCCTGGAAAACAAAAGTAAGCTACCCCGATTCTGGATGGCAGATTGCAGGAGCCACTTGGTACTATCAAATCAGCCCAACTTGGCACTGGTGCCACCATGGGTCTGGTAAACATCCTGCCTATCGTAGCTTTTCAGGAGCCAGCCGGCCACTCTCAGCCATATGCCCCCAAAAACAAACCACGGCCCTTTTCTCTGGCAAACAAAACTCAACTGCCCCTCTTCTGGATGGCAAATTTTAGGACGCACTTTGTACTACGAAAACCGCCCGACGTGGCACTGGTGCCACCTTGTGTCAGGGAACCATCCTGCATATCGAGCTTTTTAAGGAGCCAGCCGGCCACGCCCAGCCATAAACCCCCAAAAACAAACCACGGACCATTTCTCTTGGAAACAAAAATCCGCTGCCCCGCGTCTGTATGGCAGATTGCAGGAGCCACTTTGCACCATCAAACCAGCCCGACTTGGCACTGGTGCCACCTTGGGTCTGGGAACAATCCTGCATATCGTGGATTCTAAGGAGCCAGCCGGCCACTCCCAGCCACAGGCCCCCAAACACAAACAACGGCGCTTTTCCCTGGAAAACAAAATTCGCCTGCCAACTTTTTGATGGCAGATTGCAGGAGCCACTTGGTACTATCAAATCATCCCAACTTGGCACTGGTGCCACTATGGGTCTGGGAACCATCCTGCCTATTGTAGCATTTCAGGAGCCAGCCGGTCACTCCCAGCCATAGGCCCCCAGACACAAACCTCGGACCGTTTCCCTGGCAAACAAAATTAAGCTGCCCCGATTCTGGATGGCAGATTGCAGGAGCCACTTGGTTGTGTCAAACCAGCCCGACTTGGCACTGGTGCCACCTTGGGTCTGGGAACCATCCTGCGTATCGTGGATTCTAAGCAGCCACCCGGCCACTCTGAGCCACAGGCCCCCAAACAAAAACTACGGTGCTTTTCCCTGGAAAACAAAACTCGCCTGCCAACTTTTTGATGGCAGATTGCAGGAGCCACTTGGTACTATCAAACCAGCCCAACTTGGCACTGGTGCCACGTCTGGTCTGGGAACCATCCTGCCTATCGTAGCTTTTCAGGAGCCAGCCGGTCACTCCCAGCCATAGACCCCCAGACACAAACCTCGGCCCGTTTCCCTGGCAAACAAAAGTAAGCTGCCCCGCTTTTGGATGGCAGATTGCAGGAGCCACGTTGCACCATCAAACCAGCCCCACGTGGCACTGGTGCCACCTTGGGTCTGGGAACAAGTTGGGCTGGTTTGATAGTACCAAGTGGCTCCTGCAATCTGCCATCCAGAAGCGGGGCAGCTTACTTTTGTTTCCCAGGGAAACGGGCCGAGGTATTTGTCTGGGGGCCTATGGCTGGGAGTGACCGGCTGACTACTGAAAAGCTACGATAGGCAGGATGGTTACCAGACTCATGGTGCCACCAGTGCCAAGTCGGGCTGCTTTGATAATACTAAATAGCTCCTGCAATCTGCCATCCAGACGCGGGGCAGCGGATTTTTGTTTGCTGGAGAAAAGTTCCGTGGTTTTTTTTTTGGGGGTATATGACTGGACGTGGCCGGCTGGCTCCTTAAAAAGCTCTATACGCAGGATTGTTCCCTGACCCAAGGTGGCATCAGTGCCAAGTCGGGCTGTTTTCGTAGTACCAAGTGCGTCCTGCAATTTGCCATCCAGAAGCGGGGCAGCCTACTTTTGTTTGCCAGGGAAACGTGCCGAGGTATTTGTCTGGAGGCCTATGGCTGGGAGTGAGCTGCTGGCTCCTGAAAAGCTACGATAGGCAGGATGGTGACCAGACCCATGGTGGCACCAGTGCCAAGTTGGGCTGGTTTGATAGTACCAAGTGGCTCCTGCAATCTGCCATCAAGAAGTTGGCAGGCGAGTTTTGTTTTCCAGGGAAAAGCGCCGTTGTTTTTGTTTAGAGGCCTGTGGCTGGGAGTGGCCGCCTGTCCTCGTAGAATCTACGTTACGCAGCATGGTTCCAAGAGCCAAGGTGGCACCAGGGCCAAGTCGGGCTGGTTTGTAAGTACCAAGTGCATCCTGCAATCTGCCATCCAAAAGCGGGGCAGCTTACTTTTGTTTGCCAGGGAAACGGGCCGAGGTTTGTGTCCGGGGGCCTATGGCAGGGAGTGACCGGCTGGCTCCTGAAAAGCTACGATAGGCAGGATGTTTACCAGACCCATGGTGGCACCAGTGCCAAGTTGGGCTGATTTGATAGTACCAAGTGGCTCCTGCAATCTGCCATCCAGAATCGGGGTAACTTACTTTTGTTTTCCAGGGAAACGGGCCGAGCTTTGTGTCTGGGGGTCTATGGCTGGGAGTGACCGGCTGGCTCCTGAAAAGCTACAATAGGCAGGATGGTTCCCAGACCAGAGGTGGCACCAGTGCCAAGTTGGGCTGGTTTGATAGTACCAAGTGGCTCCTGCAATCTGCCATCAAAAAGTTGGCAGGCGAGTTTTGTTTTCCAGGGAAAAGCGCCGTTGTTTGTGTTTGGGGGCCTGTGGCTCAGAGTGGCCGGGTGGCTGCTTAGAATCCACGTTACGCAGGATGGTTCCCAGACCCAAGGTGGCACCAGTGCCAAGTCGGGCTGGTTTGACACAACCAAGTGGCTCCTGCAATCTGCCATCCAGAATCGGGGCAGCTTAATTTTGTTTGCCAGGGAAACGGGCCGAGGTTTGTGTCTGGGGGCCTATGGCTGGGAGTGACCGGCTGGCTCCTGAAATGCTACAATAGGCAGGATGGTTCCCAGACCCATAGTGGCACCAGTGCCAAGTTGGGATGATTTGATAGTACCAAGTGGCTCCTGCAATCTGCCATCAAAAAGCTGGCAGGCGAATTTTGTTTTCCAGGGAAAAGCGCCGTTGTTTGTGTTTGGGGGCCTGTGGCAGGGAGTGGCCGGCTGGCTCCTTAGAATCCACGATATGCAGGATTGTTCCCAGACCCAAGGTGGCACCAGTGCCAAGTCGGGCTGGTTTGATGGTGCAAAGTGGCTCCTGCAATCTGCCATACAGACGCGGGGCAGCGGATTTTTGTTTCCAAGAGAAATGGTCCGTGGTTTGTTTTTGGGGGTATATGGCTGGGCGTGGCCGGCTGGCTCCTTAAAAAGCTCGATATGCAGGATGGTTCCCTGACACAAGGTGGCACCAGTGCCACGTCGGGCGGTTTTCGTAGTACAAAGTGCGTCCTAAAATTTGCCATCCAGAAGAGGGGCAGTTGAGTTTTGTTTGCCAGAGAAAAGGGCCGTGGTTTGTTTTTGGGGCATATGGCTGAGAGTGGCCGGCTGGCCCCTGAAAATCCACGATAGGCAGGATGGTTCCCAGACCAGAGGTGTCACCAGTGCCAAGTCGGGCTGGTTTGATAGTACTAAGTAGCTCCTGCAATCTGCCATGCAGAAGCGGGGCAGCTTACTTTTGTTTGCCAGGGAAACGGGCCGAGGTTTGTGTCTGGGGGCCTATGGCTGGGAGTGACCGGCTGGCTCCTGAAAAGCTACGATAGGCAGGATGGTGACCAGACCCATGGTGGCAGCAGTGCCAAGTTGGGCTGGTTTGATAGTACCAAGTGGCTCCTGCAATCTGCCATCAAAAAGTTGGCAGGCGAGTTTTGTTTTCCAGGGAAAAGCGCCGTTGTTTGTGTTTGGGGGCCTGTGGCTGGGAGTGGCCAGCTGGCTCCTTAGAACCCACGATACGCAGGATGGTTCCCAGACCTGAGTTGGCACCAGTGCCAAGTTGGGCTGGTTTGATAGTACCAAGTGGCTCCTGCAATCTGCCATCCAGAAGCGGGGCAGCTTACTTTTGTTTGCCAGGGAAACGGGCCGAAATATTTGTCTGGGGGCCTCTGGCTGGGGGTGGCTGGCTGGCTCCTGAAAAGCTACGATAGGCAGGATGGTGACCAGACCCATGGTGGCACCAGTGCCAAGTTGGGCTGGTTTGATAATACCAAGTGGCTCCTGCAATCTGCCATCAAATGTTTGGCAGGCGAGTTTTGTTTTCCAGGGAAAAGCACCGTTGTGTGTGTTTTGGGGCCTGTGGCTGGGAGTGGCCAGCTGGCTCCTTTGAATCCACGATACGCAGGATGGTTCCCAGACCCAAGGTGGCATCAGTGCCAAGTCGGGCTGTTTTGTTAGTACCAAGTGGTTCCTGCAATCTGCCATCCAGAAGCGGGGCAGCTGAATTTTGTTTGCCAGAGAAAAAGGCTGTTGTTTGTGTTTCGGGGCCTGTGGCTGGCAGTGGCCGGCTGGCTCTTGAAAATCCATGATACGCAGCATGGTTCCCAGACCCAAGGTGGCATCAGTGCCAAGTAGGGCTGGTTTCATAGTACCCAGTGGCTCCTGCAATCTGCCATCCAGAAGAGGGGCAGTTGAGTTTTGTTTTCCAGAGAAAAGGGCCGTGGTTTGTGTTTGGGGCCTATGGCTGAGAGTGACCGGCTGGCCCCTGAAAATCCACGATAGGAAGGATGGTTCCCAGATCCAAGGTGGCAGCAGTGCCATGTTGTGCTGGTGTGATAGTCCCAAGTGGCTCCTGCAATCTGCCATCCAGAAGCGGGGCAGCTGAATTTTGTTTGCCAGACAAAAAGTCTGTGGTTTGTGCTTGGGGGCCTGTGGCTGGCAGTGGCCGGCTGGCTCCTGAAAATCCATGATACGCAGCATGGTTCCCAGACCCAAGGTGGCACCAGTGCCAAGTGGGGCTGGTTTCACAGTGTCAAGTGCCTCCTGCAATCTCCCATCCAGAAGCGGGGCAGCTGAGTTTTGTTTGCCTGTGAAACGGGCCGTTGTTTTTAATTGGGGTCTGTGGCCGAGAGTGTTCGGCTGGCTCCTGACAACCCACAATACGCAGGATGGTTCCCAGACCCAAGGTGGCACCAGTGCCAAGTCGGGCTGGTTTGATAGTACCAAGTGGCTCCTGCAATCTGCCATCCAGAAGCGGTGCAGTTGAGTTTTGTTTGCCAGAGAAAAGGGCCGTGGGTTGTGTTTGGGGGCATATGGCTGGGAGCGGCCGGCTGTCTCATTAAAAAGATCGATACGCAGGATGGTTCCGAGACCCAAGGTGGCACCAGTGCCAAGTCGGGCTGTTTTTATAGTACCAAGTGCGTCCTGCAATTTGCCATCCAGAAGAGGGGCAGTTGAGTTTTGTTTGCCAGAGAATAGCGCCGTTGTTTGTGTTTGGGGGCTTGTGGCTCGTAGTGGCCGACTGGCGCCTTAGAATCTGTGTTACGCAGCATGGTTCCCAGACCCAAGGTGGCACCAGTGCCAAGTTGGGCTGGTTTGATAGTACCAAGTGGCTCCTGCAATCTGCCATCCAGAAGCGGGGTAGCTTACTTTTGTTTGCCAGGGAAACGGGCCGAGGTTTGTGACTGGGGACCTATGGCTGGGAGTGACCGGCTGGCTCCTGGAAAGCTACAATAGGCAGGATGGTTACCAGACCCATGGTGGCACCAGTGCCAAGTTGGGCTGGTTTGATAGTACCAAGTGGCTCCTGCAATCTGCCATCAAAAAGTTGGCAGGCGAGTTTTGTTTTCCAGGGAAAAGCGCCGTTGTTTGTGTTTGGGGGCCTGTGGCTGGGAGTGGCCAGCTGGCTCCTTAGAACCCACGATACGCAGGATGGTTCCCGGACCTGAGTTGGCACCAGTGCCAAGTTGGGCTGGTTTGATAGTACCAAGTGGCTCCTGCAATCTGCCATCCAGAAGCGGGGCAGCTTACTTTTGTTTGCCAGGGAAACGGGCCGAAATATTTGTCTGGGGGCCTCTGGCTGGGGGTGGCTGGCTGGCTCCTGAAAAGCTACGATAGGCAGGATGGTGACCAGACCCATGGTGGCACCAGTGCCAAGTTGGGCTGGTTTGATAATACCAAGTGGCTCCTGCAATCTGCCATCAAAAGTTTGGCAGGCGAGTTTTGTTTTCCAGGGAAAATCACCGTTGTGTGTGTTTTGGGGCCTGTGGCTGGGAGTGGCCAGCTGGCTCCTTTGAATCCACGATACGCAGGATGGTTCCCAGACCCAAGGTGGCATCAGTGCCAAGTCGGGCTGGTTTGTTAGTACCAAGTGGTTCCTGCAATCTGCCATCCAGAAGCGGGGCAGCTGAATTTTGTTTGCCAGAGAAAAAGGCTGTTGTTTGTGTTTCGGGGCCTGTGGCTGGCAGTGGCCGGCTGGCTCCTGAAAATCCATGATACGCAGCATGGTTCCCAGACCCAAGGTGGCATCAGTGCCAAGTAGGGCTGGTTTCATAGTACCCAGTGGCTCCTGCAATCTGCCATCCAGAAGAGGGGCAGTTGAGTTTTGTTTTCCAGAGAAAAGGGCCGTGGTTTGTGTTTGGGGCCTATGGCTGAGAGTGACCGGCTGGCCCCTGAAAATCCACGATAGGAAGGATGGTTCCCAGATCCAAGGTGGCACCAGTGCCAAGTTTTGCTGGTTTGATACTACCAAGTGCGTCCTGCAATCTGCCATCCAGAAGCGGGGCAGCTTAATTTTGTTTGCCAGGGAAACGGGCCGTGGGTTTTGTTTGGGGGCATATAGCTGAGAGTGGCCGGCTGGCTCCTGAAAATCCACACTAGGCAGCATGGTTCCCAGATGCAATGTGGCACCAGTGCCAAGTCGGGCTGGTTTGATGGTGCAAAGTGTCTCCTGCAATCTGCCATCCAGAAGCGAGGCAGCTGATTTTTGTTTGCCAGAGGAAAATTCCGTGGATTGTTTTTGGGGGCATATTGCTGGGAGTGGCCGGCTGGCTCCTTAAAATGCTCGATACGCATGATGGTTCCCAGGCCCAAGGTGTCACCACTACCAAGTCGGCCTGCGGTTTTAGTATCAAGTTCATCCTGCAATTTGCCATCCAGAAGAGGGGCAGTTGAGTTTTGTTTGCCAGAGAAACGGGCCGAGGTTTCTGTTTGGGGACATATGGCTGAGAGTGGCCGGCTGGCCCCTGAATATCCACGATACAGAGCATGGTTCCCAGATCCAAGGTGGCACCAGTGCCAAGTCGGGCTGGTTTGATAGTACCAAGTGTCTCCTGCAATCTGCCATCCAGAAGCAGGGCAGCTTACTTTTGTTTGCCAGAGAAATAGGCCTAGGTTTTTGTTTGGGGGCCTGTGGCTAGGAGTGGCCGGCTGGCTCCTTAGAATCCACGATACGCAGGATGGTTCCCAGACCCAAGGTGGCACCAGTGCCAAGTCGGGCTGGTTTGATTACACCAAGTGCCTCCTGCAATCTCCCATCCAGAAGCGGGGCAGCTGAGTTTTGTTTGCCTGTGAAACGGGCCGTTGTTTTTAATTGGGGTCTGTGGCCGAGAGTGTTCGGCTGGCTCCTGACAACCCACAATACGCAGGATGGTTCCCAGACCCAAGGTGGCACCAGTGCCAAGTCGGGCTGGTTTGATAGTACCAAGTGGCTCCTGCAATCTGCCATCCAGAAGCGGTGCAGTTGAGTTTTGTTTGCCAGAGAAAAGGGCCGTGGGTTGTGTTTGGGGGCATATGGCTGGGAGTGGCCGGCTGTCTCAGTAAAAAGATCGATACGCAGGATGGTTCCCAGACCCAAGGGGGCACCAGTGCCAAGTCGGGCTGTTTTTATAGTACCAAGTGCGTCCTGCAATTTGCCATCCAGAAGAGGGGCAGTTGAGTTTTGTTTTCCAGAGAATAGCGCCGTTGTTTGTGTTTGGGGGCTTGTGGCTCGTAGTGGCCGACTGGCGCCTTAGAATCTGTGTTACGCAGCATGGTTCCCAGACCCAAGGTGGCACCAGTGCCAAGTTGGGCTGGTTTGATAGTACCAAGTGGCTCCTGCAATCTGCCATCCAGAAGCGGGGTAGCTTACTTTTGTTTGCCAGGGAAACGGGCCGAGGTTTGTGACTGGGGACCTATGGCTGGGAGTGACCGGCTGGCTCCTGGAAAGCTACAATAGGCAGGATGGTTACCAGACCCATGGTGGCACCAGTGCCAAGTTGGGCTGGTTTGATAGTACCAAGTGGCTCCTGCAATCTGCCATCAAAAAGTTGGCAGGCGAGTTTTGTTTTCCAGGGAAAAGCGACATTGTTTGTATTTGGGGGCCTGTGGCTGGGAGTGACCGGCTGGCTCCTTTGAACCCACGATACGCAGGATGGTTCCCAGACCCAAGGTGGCACCAGTGCCAAGTTTTGCTGGTTTGATACTACCAAGTGCGTCCTGCAATCTGCCATCCAGAAGCGGGGCAGCTTAGTTTTGTTTGCCAGGGAAACGGGCCGTGGGTTTTGTTTGGGGGTATATAGCTGAGAGTGGCCGGCTGGCTCCTGAAAATCCACGCTAGGCAGCATGGTTCCCAGATGCAATGTGGCACCAGTGCCAAGTCGGGCTGGTTTGATGGTGCAAAGTGGCTCCTGCAATCTGCCATCCAGAAGCGAGGCAGCTGATTTTTGTTTGCCAGAGGAAAATTCCGTGGATTGTTTTTGGGGGCATATTGCTGGGAGTGGCCGGCTGGCTCCTTAAAATGCTCGATACGCATGATGGTTCCCAGGCCCAAGGTGTCACCACTACCAAGTCGGCCTGCGGTTTTAGTATCAAGTTCATCCTGCAATTTGCCATCCAGAAGAGGGGCAGTTGAGTTTTGTTTGCCAGAGAAACGGGCCGAGGTTTCTGTTTGGGGACATATGGCTGAGAGTGGCCGGCTGGCCCCTGAATATCCACGATACAGAGCATGGTTCCCAGATCCAAGGTGGCACCAGTGCCAAGTCGGGCTGGTTTGATAGTACCAAGTGTCTCCTGCAATCTGCCATCCAGAAGCAGGGCAGCTTACTTTTGTTTGCCAGAGAAATAGGCCTAGGTTTTTGTTTGGGGGCCTGTGGCTAGGAGTGGCCGGCTGGCTCCTTAGAATCCACGATACGCAGGATGGTTCCCAGACCCAAGGTGGCACCAGTGCCAAGTCGGGCTGGTTTGATTACACCAAGTGGCTCCTGCAATCTGCCATCCAGAAGCGGGGCAGCTGAGTTTTGTTTGCCTGTGAAACGGGCCGTTGTTTTTAATTGGGGTCTGTGGCCGAGAGTGTTCGGCTGGCTCCTGACAACCCACAATACGCAGGATGGTTCCCAGACCCAAGGTGGCACCAGTGCCAAGTCGGGCTGGTTTGATAGTACCAAGTGGCTCCTGCAATCTGCCATCCAGAAGCGGTGCAGTTGAGTTTTGTTTGCCAGAGAAAAGGGCCGTGGGTTGTGTTTGGGGGCATATGGCTGGGAGTGGCCGGCTGTCTCATTAAAAAGATCGATACGCAGGATGGTTCCCAGACCCAAGGGGGCACCAGTGCCAAGTCGGGCTGTTTTTATAGTACCAAGTGCGTCCTGCAATTTGCCATCCAGAAGAGGGGCAGTTGAGTTTTGTTTGCCAGAGAATAGCGCCGTTGTTTGTGTTTGGGGGCTTGTGGCTCGTAGTGGCCGACTGGCGCCTTAGAATCTGTGTTACGCAGCATGGTTCCCAGACCCAAGGTGGCACCAGTGCCAAGTTGGGCTGGTTTGATAGTACCAAGTGGCTCCTGCAATCTGCCATCCAGAAGCGGGGTAGCTTACTTTTGTTTGCCAGGGAAACGGGCCGAGGTTTGTGACTGGGGACCTATGGCTGGGAGTGACCGGCTGGCTCCTGGAAAGCTACAATAGGCAGGATGGTGACCAGACCCATGGTGGCACCAGTGCCAAGTTGGGCTGGTTTGATAGTACCAAGTGGCTCCTGCAATCTGCCATCAAAAAGTTGGCAGGCGAGATTTGTTTTCCAGGGAAAAGCGACATTGTTTGTATTTGGGGGCCTGTGGCTGGGAGTGACCGGCTGGCTCCTTTGAACCCACGATACGCAGGATGGTTCCCAGACCCAAGGTGGCACCAGTGCCAAGTTTTGCTGGTTTGATACTACCAAGTGCGTCCTGCAATCTGCCATCCAGAAGCGGGGCAGCTTAATTTTGTTTGCCAGGGAAACGGGCCGTGGGTTTTGTTTGGGGGCATATAGCTGAGAGTGGCCGGCTGGCTCCTGAAAATCCACGCTAGGCAGCATGGTTCCCAGATGCAATGTGGCACCAGTGCCAAGTCGGGCTGGTTTGATGGTGCAAAGTGGCTCCTGCAATCTGCCATCCAGAAGCGAGGCAGCTGATTTTTGTTTGCCAGAGGAAAATTCCGTGGATTGTTTTTGGGGGCATATTGCTGGGAGTGGCCGGCTGGCTCCTTAAAATGCTCGATACGCATGATGGTTCCCAGGCCCAAGGTGTCACCACTACCAAGTCGGCCTGCGGTTTTAGTATCAAGTTCATCCTGCAATTTGCCATCCAGAAGAGGGGCAGTTGAGTTTTGTTTGCCAGAGAAACGGGCCGAGGTTTCTGTTTGGGGACATATGGCTGAGAGTGGCCGGCTGGCCCCTGAATATCCACGATACAGAGCATGGTTCCCAGATCCAAGGTGGCACCAGTGCCAAGTCGGGCTGGTTTGATAGTACCAAGTGTCTCCTGCAATCTGCCATCCAGAAGCAGGGCAGCTTACTTTTGTTTGCCAGAGAAATAGGCCTAGGTTTTTGTTTGGGGGCCTGTGGCTAGGAGTGGCCGGCTGGCTCCTTAGAATCCACGATACGCAGGATGGTTCCCAGACCCAAGGTGGCACCAGTGCCAAGTCGGGCTGGTTTGATTACACCAAGTGCCTCCTGCAATCTCCCATCCAGAAGCGGGGCAGCTGAGTATTGTTTGCCTGTGAAACGGGCCGTTGTTTTTAATTGGGGTCTGTGGCCGAGAGTGTTCGGCTGGCTCCTGACAACCCACAATACGCAGGATGGTTCCCAGACCCAAGGTGGCACCAGTGCCAAGTCGGGCTGGTTTGATAGTACCAAGTGGCTACTGCAATCTGCCATCCAGAAGCAGGGCAGCTTACTTTTGTTTGCCAGAGAAATAGGCCTAGGTTTTTGTTTGGGGGCCTGTGGCTAGGAGTGGCCGGCTGGCTCCTTAGAATCCACGATACGCAGGATGGTTCCCAGACCCAAGGTGGCACCAGTGCCAAGTCGGGCTGGTTTGATTACACCAAGTGCCTCCTGCAATCTCCCATCCAGAAGCGGGGCAGCTGAGTTTTGTTTGCCTGTGAAACGGGCCGTTGTTTTTAATTGGGGTCTGTGGCCGAGAGTGTTCGGCTGGCTCCTGACAACCCACAATACGCAGGATGGTTCCCAGACCCAAGGTGGCACCAGTGCCAAGTCGGGCTGGTTTGATAGTACCAAGTGGCTCCTGCAATCTGCCATCCAGAAGCGGTGCAGTTGAGTTTTGTTTGCCAGAGAAAAGGGCCGTGGGTTGTGTTTGGGGGCATATGGCTGGGAGCGGCCGGCTGTCTCATTAAAAAGATCGATACGCAGGATGGTTCCGAGACCCAAGGTGGCACCAGTGCCAAGTCGGGCTGTTTTTATAGTACCAAGTGCGTCCTGCAATTTGCCATCCAGAAGAGGGGCAGTTGAGTTTTGTTTGCCAGAGAATAGCGCCGTTGTTTGTGTTTGGGGGCTTGTGGCTCGTAGTGGCCGACTGGCGCCTTAGAATCTGTGTTACGCAGCATGGTTACCAGACCCAAGGTGGCACCAGTGCCAAGTTGGGCTGGTTTGATAGTACCAAGTGGCTCCTGCAATCTGCCATCCAGAAGCGGGGTAGCTTACTTTTGTTTGCCAGGGAAACGGGCCGAGGTTTGTGACTGGGGACCTATGGCTGGGAGTGACCGGCTGGCTCCTGGAAAGCTACAATAGGCAGGATGGTGACCAGACCCATGGTGGCACCAGTGCCAAGTTGGGCTGGTTTGATAGTACCAAGTGGCTCCTGCAATCTGCCATCAAAAAGTTGGCAGGCGAGTTTTGTTTTCCAGGGAAAAGCGCCGTTGTTTGTGTTTGGGGGCCTGTGGCTGGGAGTGGCCAGCTGGCTCCTTAGAACCCACGATACGCAGGATGGTTCCCAGACCTGAGTTGGCACCAGTGCCAAGTTGGGCTGGTTTGATAGTACCAAGTGGCTCCTGCAATCTGCCATCCAGAAGCGGGGCAGCTTACTTTTGTTTGCCAGGGAAACGGGCCGAAATATTTGTCTGGGGGCCTCTGGCTGGGGGTGGCTGGCTGGCTCCTGAAAAGCTACGATAGGCAGGATGGTGACCAGACCCATGGTGGCACCAGTGCCAAGTTGGGCTGGTTTGATAATACCAAGTGGCTCCTGCAATCTGCCATCAAAAGTTTGGCAGGCGAGTTTTGTTTTCCAGGGAAAAGCACCGTTGTGTGTGTTTTGGGGCCTGTGGCTGGGAGTGGCCAGCTGGCTCCTTTGAATCCACGATACGCAGGATGGTTCCCAGACCCAAGGTGGCATCAGTGCCAAGTCGGGCTGGTTTGTTAGTACCAAGTGGTTCCTGCAATCTGCCATCCAGAAGCGGGGCAGCTGAATTTTGTTTGCCAGAGAAAAGGGCCGTGGTTTGTGTTTGGGGCCTATGGCTGAGAGTGACCGGCTGGCCCGTGAAAATCCACGATAGGAAGGATGGTTCCCAGATCCAAGGTGGCACCAGTGCCAAGTTTTGCTGGTTTGATACTACCAAGTGCGTCCTGCAATCTGCCATCCAGAAGCGGGGCAGCTTAATTTTGTTTGCCAGGGAAACGGGCCGTGGGTTTTGTTTGGGGGCATATAGCTGAGAGTGGCCGGCTGGCTCCTGAAAATCCACGCTAGGCAGCATGGTTCCCAGATGCAATGTGGCACCAGTGCCAAGTCGGGCTGGTTTGATGGTGCAAAGTGGCTCCTGCAATCTGCCATCCAGAAGCGAGGCAGCTGATTTTTGTTTGCCAGAGGAAAATTCCGTGGATTGTTTTTGGGGGCATATTGCTGGGAGTGGCCGGCTGGCTCCTTAAAATGCTCGATACGCATGATGGTTCCCAGGCCCAAGGTGTCACCACTACCAAGTCGGCCTGCGGTTTTAGTATCAAGTTCATCCTGCAATTTGCCATCCAGAAGAGGGGCAGTTGAGTTTTGTTTGCCAGAGAAACGGGCCGAGGTTTCTGTTTGGGGACATATGGCTGAGAGTGGCCGGCTGGCCCCTGAATATCCACGATACAGAGCATGGTTCCCAGATCCAAGGTGGCACCAGTGCCAAGTCGGGCTGGTTTGATAGTACCAAGTGTCTCCTGCAATCTGCCATCCAGAAGCAGGGCAGCTTACTTTTGTTTGCCAGAGAAATAGGCCTAGGTTTTTGTTTGGGGGCCTGTGGCTAGGAGTGGCCGGCTGGCTCCTTAGAATCCACGATACGCAGGATGGTTCCCAGACCCAAGGTGGCACCAGTGCCAAGTCGGGCTGGTTTGATTACACCAAGTGCCTCCTGCAATCTCCCATCCAGAAGCGGGGCAGCTGAGTTTTGTTTGCCTGTGAAACGGGCCGTTGTTTTTAATTGGGGTCTGTGGCCGAGAGTGTTCGGCTGGCTCCTGACAACCCACAATACGCAGGATGGTTCCCAGACCCAAGGTGGCACCAGTGCCAAGTCGGGCTGGTTTGATAGTACCAAGTGGCTCCTGCAATCTGCCATCCAGAAGCGGTGCAGTTGAGTTTTGTTTGCCAGAGAAAAGGGCCGTGGGTTGTGTTTGGGGGCATATGGCTGGGAGTGGCCGGCTGTCTCAGTAAAAAGATCGATACGCAGGATGGTTCCCAGACCCAAGGGGGCACCAGTGCCAAGTCGGGCTGTTTTTATAGTACCAAGTGCGTCCTGCAATTTGCCATCCAGAAGAGGGGCAGTTGAGTTTTGTTTTCCAGAGAATAGCGCCGTTGTTTGTGTTTGGGGGCTTGTGGCTCGTAGTGGCCGACTGGCGCCTTAGAATCTGTGTTACGCAGCATGGTTCCCAGACCCAAGGTGGCACCAGTGCCAAGTTGGGCTGGTTTGATAGTACCAAGTGGCTCCTGCAATCTGCCATCCAGAAGCGGGGTAGCTTACTTTTGTTTGCCAGGGAAACGGGCCGAGGTTTGTGACTGGGGACCTATGGCTGGGAGTGACCGGCTGGCTCCTGGAAAGCTACAATAGGCAGGATGGTTACCAGACCCATGGTGGCACCAGTGCCAAGTTGGGCTGGTTTGATAGTACCAAGTGGCTCCTGCAATCTGCCATCAAAAAGTTGGCAGGCGAGTTTTGTTTTCCAGGGAAAAGCGACATTGTTTGTATTTGGGGGCCTGTGGCTGGGAGTGACCGGCTGGCTCCTTTGAACCCACGATACGCAGGATGGTTCCCAGACCCAAGGTGGCACCAGTGCCAAGTTTTGCTGGTTTGATACTACCAAGTGCGTCCTGCAATCTGCCATCCAGAAGCGGGGCAGCTTAGTTTTGTTTGCCAGGGAAACGGGCCGTGGGTTTTGTTTGGGGGTATATAGCTGAGAGTGGCCGGCTGGCTCCTGAAAATCCACGCTAGGCAGCATGGTTCCCAGATGCAATGTGGCACCAGTGCCAAGTCGGGCTGGTTTGATGGTGCAAAGTGGCTCCTGCAATCTGCCATCCAGAAGCGAGGCAGCTGATTTTTGTTTGCCAGAGGAAAATTCCGTGGATTGTTTTTGGGGGCATATTGCTGGGAGTGGCCGGCTGGCTCCTTAAAATGCTCGATACGCATGATGGTTCCCAGGCCCAAGGTGTCACCACTACCAAGTCGGCCTGCGGTTTTAGTATCAAGTTCATCCTGCAATTTGCCATCCAGAAGAGGGGCAGTTGAGTTTTGTTTGCCAGAGAAACGGGCCGAGGTTTCTGTTTGGGGACATATGGCTGAGAGTGGCCGGCTGGCCCCTGAATATCCACGATACAGAGCATGGTTCCCAGATCCAAGGTGGCACCAGTGCCAAGTCGGGCTGGTTTGATAGTACCAAGTGTCTCCTGCAATCTGCCATCCAGAAGCAGGGCAGCTTACTTTTGTTTGCCAGAGAAATAGGCCTAGGTTTTTGTTTGGGGGCCTGTGGCTAGGAGTGGCCGGCTGGCTCCTTAGAATCCACGATACGCAGGATGGTTCCCAGACCCAAGGTGGCACCAGTGCCAAGTCGGGCTGGTTTGATTACACCAAGTGCCTCCTGCAATCTCCCATCCAGAAGCGGGGCAGCTGAGTTTTGTTTGCCTGTGAAACGGGCCGTTGTTTTTAATTGGGGTCTGTGGCCGAGAGTGTTCGGCTGGCTCCTGACAACCCACAATACGCAGGATGGTTCCCAGACCCAAGGTGGCACCAGTGCCAAGTCGGGCTGGTTTGATAGTACCAAGTGGCTCCTGCAATCTGCCATCCAGAAGCGGTGCAGTTGAGTTTTGTTTGCCAGAGAAAAGGGCCGTGGGTTGTGTTTGGGGGCATATGGCTGGGAGTGGCCGGCTGTCTCATTAAAAAGATCGATACGCAGGATGGTTCCCAGACCCAAGGGGGCACCAGTGCCAAGTCGGGCTGTTTTTATAGTACCAAGTGCGTCCTGCAATTTGCCATCCAGAAGAGGGGCAGTTGAGTTTTGTTTGCCAGAGAATAGCGCCGTTGTTTGTGTTTGGGGGCTTGTGGCTCGTAGTGGCCGACTGGCGCCTTAGAATCTGTGTTACGCAGCATGGTTCCCAGACCCAAGGTGGCACCAGTGCCAAGTTGGGCTGGTTTGATAGTACCAAGTGGCTCCTGCAATCTGCCATCCAGAAGCGGGGTAGCTTACTTTTGTTTGCCAGGGAAACGGGCCGAGGTTTGTGACTGGGGACCTATGGCTGGGAGTGACCGGCTGGCTCCTGGAAAGCTACAATAGGCAGGATGGTGACCAGACCCATGGTGGCACCAGTGCCAAGTTGGGCTGGTTTGATAGTACCAAGTGGCTCCTGCAATCTGCCATCAAAAAGTTGGCAGGCGAGATTTGTTTTCCAGGGAAAAGCGACATTGTTTGTATTTGGGGGCCTGTGGCTGGGAGTGACCGGCTGGCTCCTTTGAACCCACGATACGCAGGATGGTTCCCAGACCCAAGGTGGCACCAGTGCCAAGTTTTGCTGGTTTGATACTACCAAGTGCGTCCTGCAATCTGCCATCCAGAAGCGGGGCAGCTTAATTTTGTTTGCCAGGGAAACGGGCCGTGGGTTTTGTTTGGGGGCATATAGCTGAGAGTGGCCGGCTGGCTCCTGAAAATCCACGCTAGGCAGCATGGTTCCCAGATGCAATGTGGCACCAGTGCCAAGTCGGGCTGGTTTGATGGTGCAAAGTGGCTCCTGCAATCTGCCATCCAGAAGCGAGGCAGCTGATTTTTGTTTGCCAGAGGAAAATTCCGTGGATTGTTTTTGGGGGCATATTGCTGGGAGTGGCCGGCTGGCTCCTTAAAATGCTCGATACGCATGATGGTTCCCAGGCCCAAGGTGTCACCACTACCAAGTCGGCCTGCGGTTTTAGTATCAAGTTCATCCTGCAATTTGCCATCCAGAAGAGGGGCAGTTGAGTTTTGTTTGCCAGAGAAACGGGCCGAGGTTTCTGTTTGGGGACATATGGCTGAGAGTGGCCGGCTGGCCCCTGAATATCCACGATACAGAGCATGGTTCCCAGATCCAAGGTGGCACCAGTGCCAAGTCGGGCTGGTTTGATAGTACCAAGTGTCTCCTGCAATCTGCCATCCAGAAGCAGGGCAGCTTACTTTTGTTTGCCAGAGAAATAGGCCTAGGTTTTTGTTTGGGGGCCTGTGGCTAGGAGTGGCCGGCTGGCTCCTTAGAATCCACGATACGCAGGATGGTTCCCAGACCCAAGGTGGCACCAGTGCCAAGTCGGGCTGGTTTGATTACACCAAGTGCCTCCTGCAATCTCCCATCCAGAAGCGGGGCAGCTGAGTTTTGTTTGCCTGTGAAACGGGCCGTTGTTTTTAATTGGGGTCTGTGGCCGAGAGTGTTCGGCTGGCTCCTGACAACCCACAATACGCAGGATGGTTCCCAGACCCAAGGTGGCACCAGTGCCAAGTCGGGCTGGTTTGATAGTACCAAGTGGCTCCTGCAATCTGCCATCCAGAAGCGGTGCAGTTGAGTTTTGTTTGCCAGAGAAAAGGGCCGTGGGTTGTGTTTGGGGGCATATGGCTGGGAGTGGCCGGCTGTCTCATTAAAAAGATCGATACGCAGGATGGTTCCCAGACCCAAGGGGGCACCAGTGCCAAGTCGGGCTGTTTTTATAGTACCAAGTGCGTCCTGCAATTTGCCATCCAGAAGAGGGGCAGTTGAGTTTTGTTTGCCAGAGAATAGCGCCGTTGTTTGTGTTTGGGGGCTTGTGGCTCGTAGTGGCCGACTGGCGCCTTAGAATCTGTGTTACGCAGCATGGTTCCCAGACCCAAGGTGGCACCAGTGCCAAGTTGGGCTGGTTTGATAGTACCAAGTGGCTCCTGCAATCTGCCATCCAGAAGCGGGGTAGCTTACTTTTGTTTGCCAGGGAAACGGGCCGAGGTTTGTGACTGGGGACCTATGGCTGGGAGTGACCGGCTGGCTCCTGGAAAGCTACAATAGGCAGGATGGTTACCAGACCCATGGTGGCACCAGTGCCAAGTTGGGCTGGTTTGATAGTACCAAGTGGCTCCTGCAATCTGCCATCAAAAAGTTGGCAGGCGAGTTTTGTTTTCCAGGGAAAAGCGACATTGTTTGTATTTGGGGGCCTGTGGCTGGGAGTGACCGGCTGGCTCCTTTGAACCCACGATACGCAGGATGGTTCCCAGACCCAAGGTGGCACCAGTGCCAAGTTTTGCTGGTTTGATACTACCAAGTGCGTCCTGCAATCTGCCATCCAGAAGCGGGGCAGCTTAATTTTGTTTGCCAGGGAAACGGGCCGTGGGTTTTGTTTGGGGGTATATAGCTGAGAGTGGCCGGCTGGCTCCTGAAAATCCACGCTAGGCAGCATGGTTCCCAGATGCAATGTGGCACCAGTGCCAAGTCGGGCTGGTTTGATGGTGCAAAGTGGCTCCTGCAATCTGCCATCCAGAAGCGAGGCAGCTGATTTTTGTTTGCCAGAGGAAAATTCCGTGGATTGTTTTTGGGGGCATATTGCTGGGAGTGGCCGGCTGGCTCCTTAAAATGCTCGATACGCATGATGGTTCCCAGGCCCAAGGTGTCACCACTACCAAGTCGGCCTGCGGTTTTAGTATCAAGTTCATCCTGCAATTTGCCATCCAGAAGAGGGGCAGTTGAGTTTTGTTTGCCAGAGAAACGGGCCGAGGTTTCTGTTTGGGGACATATGGCTGAGAGTGGCCGGCTGGCCCCTGAATATCCACGATACAGAGCATGGTTCCCAGATCCAAGGTCGCACCAGTGCCAAGTCGGGCTGGTTTGATAGTACCAAGTGTCTCCTGCAATCTGCCATCCAGAAGCAGGGCAGCTTACTTTTGTTTGCCAGAGAAATAGGCCTAGGTTTTGGTTTGGGGGCCTATGGCTGAGAGTGGCCGGCTGGCCCCTGAAAATCAACGATAGGCAGGATGTTTCCCAGATCCAAGGTGGCACCAGTGCCAAGTAAGGCTGGTTGTATGGTTCAAAGTAACTCCTGCAATCTGCCATCCAGAAGCGGGACTGCTGAGTTTTTTTTGCCAGAGAAAAGGTCCATGGTTTCTTTTTGGGGCATACGGCTGGGAATTGCCGGCTGGCTCCTTAAAATGCTCGATACGCAGGATGGTTCCCAGAGCCAAGGTGGCACCACTGCCAAGTCGGGCTCTTTTTGTAGTACCAAGTGCGTCCTGCAATTTGCCATCCAGAAGAGGGGCAGTTGAGTTTTGTTTGCCAGAGAAAAGGGCCGTTGTTTGTGTTTGGGGGCCTGTGGCTGGGAGTGTTCGGCTGGTTCCTGAATATGTACAATACGCAGGATTGTTCCCAGATCCAAGGTGGCAGCAGTGCCATGTTGTGCTGGTGTGATAGTCCCAAGTGGCTCCTGCAATCTGCCATCCAGAAGTGGGGCAGCTGATTTTTGTTTGCCAGAGAAAAGGTCCGTGGTTTGTTTTTGGGGGCATATGGCTGAGAGTGGCCGGCTGGCCCCTGAAAATCCACGATACACAGGATGGTTCCCAGATCCAAGGTGGCACCTGTGCCAAGTCGGGCTGATTTGATAGTACTAAGTAGCTCCTGCAATCTGCCATGCAGAAGCGGGGCAGCTTACTTTTGTTTTCCAGGGAAACGGGCCGAGGTTTGTGTTTGGGGGCCTATGGCTGAGAGTGACCGGCTGGCTCCTGAAAAGCTACAATAGGCAGGATGGTGACCAGACCCATGGTGGCACCAGTGCCAAGTTGGGCTGGTTTGATAGTACCAAGTGGTTCCTGCAATCTGCCATCCAGAAGCAGGGCAGCTGAGTTTTGTTTGCCAGAGAAAAGGGCCTTGGTTTGTGTTTGGGGGCATATGGCTGGGTGTGGCCAGCTGGCTCCTTAAAATGCACGATATGCAACATGGCTCCCAGACCCAAGGTGGCACAAGTGCCAAGTTGGGCTGGTTTGATAGTACCAAGTGGCTCCTGCAATCTTCCATGATCACGTGGAGAAATACTTTCTGGTTTCAGCCTCATGCTCTTTCTTCTCTCCCTCAACTTCTCTATCACCTCTCATCTGGTTCACATGCGCTGTCTTCAAGGTCCACAGGCTACTTTTCACAGAATCTTCTGGCCTGATGAAGTAAGGATGATGAATAGAACAGAGCTGGGATCTATTTTCCAGTTTGGACAAAATGCATTCTGCACACAAATCCAAGGAGAACGGGCTGCCCCGATGCCCAGAAAATCTTTCACTCCTGCTAGTGTTCTACGTCAACCGCAACTTAGTCTGAAAGAAAAGCTTTTTCTCTGAGAGCATCTGAGAGGTTTGCATGAAGCACTGATATCTGACATATGCAATTTTGAATAGGAGAGGAAAAAGAAAATGGCAAGGAGTTTTTAATTTTAGTGGTTTCAATTTTAATTTCCGTGCACTTTTTCAAAACTTGTCAGCTCAAATGCCCATCAACATCTTTTAGTCATCTGTAAGTCAGTATTCATATAAAATGTGCTTCAAATCCAAAGAATTTCAAATTTGCACTCCAAGCTTCTATGCCTAGATTTATGATTTCCTACACATATTAGATGAAAGGAAGGCCTTTTTTACTGTGGGAGTGCTGGAACACTGGAACAGGTTGCCCAGAGAAGTTGTGGGTGTCCCATCCCTGAAAGTATTCAAGGTCACCTTGGACGGGGCTTGGAGCAGCAACAAAGGAGAAGCTTGATGGTAGAGAAACAAAGTTGGACTATAGAAGAAACTCGGATTGAAGTATAGGATCAAGTTTTCTCTCAGCTCTTGGGGTAAATTCAAAGTTGTACAAAATGACATTTATCTGTGCTATTCACTACTGTAACAGAAAGTTTCATGAAAACTGTACAGAAGATAGTAAATTTTAAAAGAGATAAGAATTACAGCATAAAATCCATGGGATAGGTTACAACATGAGACACTCTCTAAGAGAAAATCTCTGTGTTTCAGCACTTCATCGGGGTAAGATTTCATGAAGTGCCAAAGAAGGCGGCAAAATATCATTCGGGACATTATTTACTGGAATTCAGCCTGGCCATTAGTAGGAACTGCCTTTGAACATATCATGTAGATATACCACACACACTTTCCCTTCACTGAAAAATTACTGTTTACAACAAATAAGCAATTGACGATCAAAATTGATTGAAAGCATCTTAAACATGTCAAGTATTTCATTGTAGATGATCTGTGATCCAAATGCTTCTTCCACCTTCGAGAGGGACAGAAGAATTCTTCCATATCATGATGGTTTAAAATTGTATCAACCAATGTTTTCTGCTGAAAAGATATCATCTATTTTTTTCTATTTTTGGAAGAAAATATTCCTAGACATACAACAGGTGAGAACTAAGTAATTTTAAAGAAACAAATGAAATGAAAATATTCTGTAAATAGAATGAAATGAAAAGCTGTGTTTTAAATAGGAGCTAAATATTAAACAGAATTTTTGTACCAGGCATTTGAATTACTGCACCAGCTCTTTTGCCCATCAAGAGAGGCATTTAGCATTTCAGTCTTTTCCAAGGTGTTCATGATCTGCTATGCTGATCTCTGTGTGTGCCTAGGTGTGTGTGGAGGGGGGGGCATATGAAGGGGAGTGTGTATGTTTGCTTTACAATTGTTGTGGCAGATTCATGCCTCAGCTCCACATTTTGTTTTAAAAAGGTCACACCGAGTGGATATGAAGTTTACTATCAACAAGAGATCGATTCCCAAATCATCCATTTGACTCTCCTTTATAAATCATGTGCTTTGTTGCATATTTTATCAAATATACTTTCAAGCCAGATGGAGGAAGGAGGATGTGGGAATCCCTCCACCATCTTGCAACTTTTATGTAAGTAGGTTTTCAAGAAAATCATCATTTCTCTTTTAAATATGTCTGGAACAGGCATGATGGTAGTGTCAACCTGTTGGAGTTTTTGTTGCTGGAAGAAGTTGTACAAAAGGATTGGTTTTTACATTGACCAGTTACTGAATCAAGCGCAGGAATACATTGGAAATTTAGCTGGGGGTTCCTTTTCCCAGCAGACTACTTCTAGAACGAGCTTGTACACTGAAGCTGACTCTTTTGCTCTCTTTTTGTTTCTTTCCTATTTTCTTGGCTTCTTTGCCACTATCTAGACAATTTTGGAACTTTGTTCCCAACTAAAATGGTTTCAATAGTCTGATTGTGATCATACATTTTTACAAGGAATTTTTAAAATCTTTCCTCGAGTCCAGAAAGTCAAGGACTTAGATCTTTTTCTTCCCTTATCAATATTGCCATGAAATTGATAAATAAAGACCAACTCTTTATTTTTGTTTTTAACCCACGTAGATAATTCCCATCCATTAATCCATTTTGTGGACCAATAGCTGCCATTCTGATGGAAGCTGTCACTTCTTAACAATAGGCATTCTGTGACTATGTTGACAGCACTTTGGGTGAAGATCCTAACTGGTCTTAGATATACATAGGGAGAAATTTGCTCAGCCAGTGTCAGTCTTAAGCATGCGTATCAGAAGATCTTTCTAGAGCTGGGAATTTTCCCATGAAAGGGATTCAGTTAGGGAAGAGACACTTGTGCCAGAGTTTTACATTCTTCTTGAACACTGCTTAAGGAACTTAGATGCCATGTCCATTTGGATCTCTGTCTGCACAGAACTTTGTCATGCCAGTGCTTTGAAATGCATCTTGAAGAGAATTCACTAGCACAGAATGAAAGAGAGTGGAAGGGGTTGGTGGGGCTAACCAGGCCCAACCCCCCTGCCTAAACCAGGATACCTAGAGCCTCTTGCCCAGGATTCTATCTGGGTGTACTTTTAATGTCTTCAAAGATCCAGGCTCCACAATCTTTCTGGGCAGTCTGTGCCGTGGTTCAGTCACCCTGACAGTAAAGAAACATTTACTGATGTTCAAAGGCAATCTCCTGTATTTCAGTGTGTGCCCACTGCCTCTTGTCTTTTCCCTCAGCATCACTGAAAAGACACTGATTCCCTCCCCTTTGCACTATTGCTTCCATATGTATGTGTGATGCCATGTAGAGGTATGTCAAAAACCTCCCTGAAGCCCAGGCAGATAATATTCCCTTCATCTACCAGTCAAGTTGATTCATCAGAGGAGTTTAAAGTGATGTTCAGCATGAAATTCCCCTGAAAAATCATGCTAACTACATTATTTGGTCATCTGTCATGTGCCTGGCAAGGATTTCCAGGAAGAGCTGCTTCATCAACTTCCTGGGGATAAAAAAGAGGCTGGCTGGTTTGTACTATGGCGAGTCCTCTTAATTGCCTTTTTTGAAGATGGGTGTCATTTGCTAACATCCACTCTTTAGCCTCTCTTGTCGTCTACATCTTAGCAAAACGCTTTTCCACTATGTCTGGCTAGGAAAAACTGTGCCAGCACAGAAAACATCTCCCATCGTGTTCTAGAAGTTGCACGGATGTCTGCCAAGTGTTTGGCAGGAAGAAAAGAAAAGTTGTCCAAAACAGCTTCCAATCGAATGTTCCTGTGATTGGAAAAGTCAGGAGAGTGCAAAGGTACTGTTTTCTATCAGTTGGCAAGGTGCGCACACAATCCCAGTGTTGTACAGCTTGCTTCTTCACCTTCCCGAAGCTGCCGCTCTCGCCGGCTGCCGGAGCCCAAGAAGCGGCTTCTTCGCGCAAAGACGATTCTGCCGCTCACAGGGCTCTCCTTAGCGCGGCTTCTGCCGAAAGACGCCCGGCAGCGGCTCTTACCTCCGGAGAGCATCCTACCTTCGTCTTTAGCTCCTCTTCTCATCTACACCTCGGCAAAAAGCTTCTCCACTATGTCTGGCTAGGAAAAACTGTGCCAGCACAGAAAACATCTCCCATCGTGTTCTAGAAGTTGCACGGATGTCTGCCAAGTGTTTGGCAGGAAGAAAAGAAAAGTTGTCCAAAACAGCTTCCAATCGAATGTTCCTGTGATTGGAAAAGTCAGGAGAGTGCAAAGGTACTGTTTTCTATCAGTTGGCAAGGTGCGCACACAATCCCAGTGTTGTACAGCTTGCTTCTTCACCTTCCCGAAGCTGCCGCTCTCGCCGGCTGCCGGAGCCCAAGAAGCGGCTTCTTCGCGCAAAGACGATTGTGCCGCTCACAGGGCTCTCCTTAGCGCGGCTTCTGCCGAAAGACGCCCGGCAGCGGCTCTTACCTCCGGAGAGCATCCTACCTTCGTCTTTAGCTCCTCTTCTCATCTACACCTCGGCAAAAAGCTTTTCCACTATGTCTGGCTAGGAAAAACTGTGCCAGCACAGAAAACATCTCCCATCGTGTTCTAGAAGTTGCACGGATGTCTGCCAAGTGTTTGGCAGGAAGAAAAGAAAAGTTGTCCAAAACAGCTTCCAATCGAATGTTCCTGTGATTGGAAAAGTCAGGAGAGTGCAAAGGTACTGTTTTCTATCAGTTGGCAAGGTGCGCACACAATCCCAGTGTTGTACAGCTTGCTTCTTCACCTTCCCGAAGCTGCCGCTCTCGCCGGCTGCCGGAGCCCAAGAAGCGGCTTCTTCGCGCAAAGACGATTCTGCCGCTCACAGGGCTCTCCTTAGCGCGGCTTCTGCCGAAAGACGCCCGGCAGCGGCTCTTACCTCCGGAGAGCATCCTACCTTCGTCTTTCGCGTCTTTTGTAGTCTACATCTTAGCAAAACGCTTTTCCACTATGTCTGGCTAGGAAAAACTGTGCCAGCACAGAAAACATCTCCCATCGTGTTCTAGAAGTTGCACGGATGTCTGCCAAGTGTTTGGCAGGAAGAAAAGAAAAGTTGTCCAAAACAGCTTCCAATCGAATGTTCCTGTGATTGGAAAAGTCAGGAGAGTGCAAAGGTACTGTTTTCTATCAGTTGGCAAGGTGCGCACACAATCCCAGTGTTGTACAGCTTGCTTCTTCACCTTCCCGAAGCTGCCGCTCTCGCCGGCTGCCGGAGCCCAAGAAGCGGCTTCTTCGCGCAAAGACGATTGTGCCGCTCACAGTGCTCTCCTTAGCGCGGCTTCTGCCGAAAGACGCCCGGCAGGGCTCTTACCTCCGGAGAGCATCCTACCTTCGTCTTTCGCGTCTTTTGTAGTCTACATCTTAGCAAAACGCTTTTCCACTATGTCTGGCTAGGAAAAACTGTGCCAGCACAGAAAACATCTCCCATCGTGTTCTAGAAGTTGCACGGATGTCTGCCAAGTGTTTGGCAGGAAGAAAAGAAAAGTTGTCCAAAACAGCTTCCAATCGAATGTTCCTGTGATTGGAAAAGTCAGGAGAGTGCAAAGGTACTGTTTTCTATCAGTTGGCAAGGTGCGCACACAATCCCAGTGTTGTACAGCTTGCTTCTTCACCTTCCCGAAGCTGCCGCTCTCGCCGGCTGCCGGAGCCCAAGAAGCGGCTTCTTCGCGCAAAGACGATTCTGCCGCTCACAGGGCTCTCCTTAGCGCGGCTTCTGCCGAAAGACGCCCGGCAGCGGCTCTTACCTCCGGAGAGCATCCTACCTTCGTCTTTCGCGTCTTTTGTAGTCTACATCTTAGCAAAACGCTTTTCCACTATGTCTGGCTAGGAAAAACTGTGCCAGCACAGAAAACATCTCCCATCGTGTTCTAGAAGTTGCACGGATGTCTGCCAAGTGTTTGGCAGGAAGAAAAGAAAAGTTGTCCAAAACAGCTTCCAATCGAATGTTCCTGTGATTGGAAAAGTCAGGAGAGTGCAAAGGTACTGTTTTCTATCAGTTGGCAAGGTGCGCACACAATCCCAGTGTTGTACAGCTTGCTTCTTCACCTTCCCGAAGCTGCCGCTCTCGCCGACTGCCGGAGCCCAAGAAGCGGCTTCTTCGCGCAAAGACGATTGTGCCGCTCACAGTGCTCTCCTTAGCGCGGCTTCTGCCGAAAGACGCCCGGCAGCGGCTCTTACCTCCGGAGAGCATCCTACCTTCGTCTTTCTCGTCTTTTGTAGTCTACATCTTAGCAAAACGCTTTTCCACTATGTCTGGCTAGGAAAAACTGTGCCAGCACAGAAAACATCTCCCATCGTGTTCTAGAAGTTGCACGGATGTCTGCCAAGTGTTTGGCAGGAAGAAAAGAAAAGTTGTCCAAAACAGCTTCCAATCGAATGTTCCTGTGATTGGAAAAGTCAGGAGAGTGCAAAGGTACTGTTTTCTATCAGTTGGCAAGGTGCGCACACAATCCCAGTGTTGTACAGCTTGCTTCTTCACCTTCCCGAAGCTGCCGCTCTCGCCGGCTGCCGGAGCCCAAGAAGCGGCTTCTTCGCGCAAAGACGATTGTGCCACTCACAGTGCTCTCCTTAGCGCGGCTTCTGCCGAAAGACGCCCGGCAGCGGCTCTTACCTCCTGAGAGTGGCAGCTTCGGGAAGATGAAGAAGCAAGCTGTACAACACTGGGATTGTGTGCGCACCTTGCCAACTGATAGAAAACAGTACCTTTGCACTCTCCTGACTTTTCCAATCACAGGAACATTCGATTGGAAGCTGTTTTGGACAACTTTTCTTTTCTTCCTGCCAAACACTTGGCAGACATCCGTGCAACTTCTAGAACACGATGGGAGATGTTTTCTGTGCTGGCACAGTTTTTCCTAGCCAGACATAGTGGAAAAGCGTTTTGCTAAGATGTAGACTACAAAAGACGCGAAAGACGAAGGTAGGATGCTCTCCGGAGGTAAGAGCCGCTGCCGGGCGTCTTTCGGCAGGAGCCGCGCTAAGGAGAGCACTGTGAGCGGCACAATCGTCTTTGCGCGAAGAAGCCGCTTCTTCGGCTCCGGCAGCCGGCGAGAGCGGCAGCTTCGGGAAGGTGAAGAAGCAAGCTGTACAACACTGGGATTGTGTGCGCACCTTGCCAACTGATAGAAAACAGTATCTTTGCACTCTCCTGACTTTTCCAATCACAGGAACATTCGATTGGAAGCTGTTTTGGACAACTTTTCTTTTCTTCCTGCCAAACACTTGGCAGACATCCGTGCAACTTCTAGAACACGATGGGAGATGTTTTCTGTGCTGGCACAGTTTTTCCTAGCCAGACATAGTGGAAAAGCTTTTTGCCGAGGTGTAGATGAGAAGAGGAGCTAAAGACGAAGGTAGGGTGCTCTCCGGAGGTAAGAGCCGCTGCCGGGCGTCTTTCGGCAGAAGCCGCGCTAAGGAGAGCACTGTGAGCGGCACAATCGTCTTTGCGCGAAGAAGCCGCTTCTTGGGCTCCGGCAGCCGGCGAGAGCGGCAGCTTCGGGAAGGTGAAGAAGCAAGCTGTACAACACTGGGATTGTGTGCGCACCTTGCCAACTGATAGAAAACAGTACCTTTGCACTCTCCTGACTTTTCCAATCACAGGAACATTCGATTGGAAGCTGTTTTGGACAACTTTTCTTTTCTTCCTGCCAAACACTTGGCAGACATCCGTGCAACTTCTAGAACACGATGGGAGATGTTTTCTGTGCTGGCACAGTTTTTCCTAGCCAGACATAGTGGAAAAGCGTTTTGCTAAGATGTAGACTACAAAAGACGCGAAAGACGAAGGTAGGATGCTCTCCGGAGGTAAGAGCCGCTGCCGGGCGTCTTTCGGCAGAAGCCGCGCTAAGGAGAGCACTGTGAGCGGCACAATCGTCTTTGCGCGAAGAAGCCGCTTCTTGGGCTCCGGCAGCCGGCGAGAGCGGCAGCTTCGGGAAGGTGAAGAAGCAAGCTGTACAACACTGGGATTGTGTGCGCACCTTGCCAACTGATAGAAAACAGTACCTTTGCACTCTCCTGACTTTTCCAATCACAGGAACATTCGATTGGAAGCTGTTTTGGACAACTTTTCTTTTCTTCCTGCCAAACACTTGGCAGACATCCGTGCAACTTCTAGAACACGATGGGAGATGTTTTCTGTGCTGGCACAGTTTTTCCTAGCCAGACATAGTGGAGAAGCTTTTTGCCGAGGTGTAGATGAGAAGAGGAGCTAAAGACGAAGGTAGGGTGCTCTCCGGAGGTAAGAGCCGCTGCCGGGCGTCTTTCGGCAGAAGCCGCGCTAAGGAGAGCCCTGTGAGCGGCACAATCGTCTTTGCGCGAAGAAGCCGCTTCTTGGGCTCCGGCAGCCGGCGAGAGCGGCAGCTTCGGGAAGGTGAAGAAGCAAGCTGTACAACACTGGGATTGTGTGCGCACCTTGCCAACTGATAGAAAACAGTACCTTTGCACTCTCCTGACTTTTCCAATCACAGGAACATTCGATTGGAAGCTGTTTTGGACAACTTTTCTTTTCTTCCTGCCAAACACTTGGCAGACATCCGTGCAACTTCTAGAACACGATGGGAGATGTTTTCTGTGCTGGCACAGTTTTTCCTAGCCAGACATAGTGGAAAAGCGTTTTGCTAAGATGTAGACGACAAGAGAGGCTAAAGAGTGGATGTTAGCATATGACACCCATCTTCAAAAAAGGCAATTAAGAGGACTCGCCATAGTACAAACCAGCCAGCCTCTTTTTTATCCCCAGGAAGTTGATGAAGCAGCTCTTCCTGGAAATCCTTGCCAGGCACATGACAGATGACCAAATAATGTAGTTAGCATGATTTTTCAGGGGAATTTCATGCTGAACATCACTTTAAACTCCTCTGATGAATCAACTTGACTGGTAGATGAAGGGAATATTATCTGCCTGGGCTTCAGGGAGGTTTTTGACATACCTCTACATGGCATCACACATACATATGGAAGCAATAGTGCAAAGGGGAGGGAATCAGTGTCTTTTCAGTGATGCTGAGGGTAAAGACAAGAGGCAGTGGGCACACACTGAAATACAGGAGATTGCCTTTGAACATCAGTAAATGTTTCTTTACTGTCAGGGTGACTGAACCACGGCACAGACTGCCCAGAAAGATTGTGGAGCCTGGATCTTTGAAGACATTAAAAGTACACCCAGATAGAATCCTGGGCAAGAGGCTCTAGGTATCCTGGTTTAGGCAGGGGGGTTGGGCCTGGTTAGCCCCACCAACCCCTTCCACTCTCTTTCATTCTGTGCTAGTGAATTCTCTTCAAGATGCATTTCAAAGCACTGGCATGACAAAGTTCTGTGCAGACAGAGATCCAAATGGACATGGCATCTAAGTTCCTTAAGCAGTGTTCAAGAAGAATGTAAAACTCTGGCACAAGTGTCTCTTCCCTAACTGAATCCCTTTCATGGGAAAATTCCCAGCTCTAGAAAGATCTTCTGATACGCATGCTTAAGACTGACACTGGCTGAGCAAATTTCTCCCTATGTATATCTAAGACCAGTTAGGATCTTCACCCAAAGTGCTGTCAACATAGTCACAGAATGCCTATTGTTAAGAAGTGACAGCTTCCATCAGAATGGCAGCTATTGGTCCACAAAATGGATTAATGGATGGGAATTATCTACGTGGGTTAAAAACAAAAATAAAGAGTTGGTCTTTATTTATCAATTTCATGGCAATATTGATAAGGGAAGAAAAAGATCTAAGTCCTTGACTTTCTGGACTCGAGGAAAGATTTTAAAAATTCCTTGTAAAAATGTATGATCACAATCAGACTATTGAAACCATTTTAGTTGGGAACAAAGTTCCAAAATTGTCTAGATAGTGGCAAAGAAGCCAAGAAAATAGGAAAGAAACAAAAAGAGAGCAAAAGAGTCAGCTTCAGTGTACAAGCTCGTTCTAGAAGTAGTCTGCTGGGAAAAGGAACCCCCAGCTAAATTTCCAATGTATTCCTGCGCTTGATTCAGTAACTGGTCAATGTAAAAACCAATCCTTTTGTACAACTTCTTCCAGCAACAAAAACTCCAACAGGTTGACACTACCATCATGCCTGTTCCAGACATATTTAAAAGAGAAATGATGATTTTCTTGAAAACCTACTTACATAAAAGTTGCAAGATGGTGGAGGGATTCCCACATCCTCCTTCCTCCATCTGGCTTGAAAGTATATTTGATAAAATATGCAACAAAGCACATGATTTATAAGGGAGAGTCAAATGGATGATTTGGGAATCGATCTCTTGTTGATAGTAAACTTCATATCCACTCGGTGTGACCTTTTTAAAACAAAATGTGGAGCTGAGGCATGAATCTGCCACAACAATTGTAAAGCAAACATACACACTCCCCTTCATATGCCCCCCCCTCCACACACACCTAGGCACACACAGAGATCAGCATAGCAGATCATGAACACCTTGGAAAAGACTGAAATGCTAAATGCCTCTCTTGATGGGCAAAAGAGCTGGTGCAGTAATTCAAATGCCTGGTACAAAAATTCTGTTTAATATTTAGCTCCTATTTAAAACACAGCTTTTCATTTCATTCTATTTACAGAATATTTTCATTTCATTTGTTTCTTTAAAATTACTTAGTTCTCACCTGTTGTATGTCTAGGAATATTTTCTTCCAAAAATAGAAAAAAATAGATGATATCTTTTCAGCAGAAAACATTGGTTGATACAATTTTAAACCATCATGATATGGAAGAATTCTTCTGTCCCTCTCGAAGGTGGAAGAAGCATTTGGATCACAGATCATCTACAATGAAATACTTGACATGTTTAAGATGCTTTCAATCAATTTTGATCGTCAATTGCTTATTTGTTGTAAACAGTAATTTTTCAGTGAAGGGAAAGTGTGTGTGGTATATCTACATGATATGTTCAAAGGCAGTTCCTACTAATGGCCAGGCTGAATTCCAGTAAATAATGTCCCGAATGATATTTTGCCGCCTTCTTTGGCACTTCATGAAATCTTACCCCGATGAAGTGCTGAAACACAGAGATTTTCTCTTAGAGAGTGTCTCATGTTGTAACCTATCCCATGGATTTTATGCTGTAATTCTTATCTCTTTTAAAATTTACTATCTTCTGTACAGTTTTCATGAAACTTTCTGTTACAGTAGTGAATAGCACAGATAAATGTCATTTTGTACAACTTTGAATTTACCCCAAGAGCTGAGAGAAAACTTGATCCTATACTTCAATCCGAGTTTCTTCTATAGTCCAACTTTGTTTCTCTACCATCAAGCTTCTCCTTTGTTGCTGCTCCAAGCCCCGTCCAAGGTGACCTTGAATACTTTCAGGGATGGGACACCCACAACTTCTCTGGGCAACCTGTTCCAGTGTTCCAGCACTCCCACAGTAAAAAAGGCCTTCCTTTCATCTAATATGTGTAGGAAATCATAAATCTAGGCATAGAAGCTTGGAGTGCAAATTTGAAATTCTTTGGATTTGAAGCACATTTTATATGAATACTGACTTACAGATGACTAAAAGATGTTGATGGGCATTTGAGCTGACAAGTTTTGAAAAAGTGCACGGAAATTAAAATTGAAACCACTAAAATTAAAAACTCCTTGCCATTTTCTTTTTCCTCTCCTATTCAAAATTGCATATGTCAGATATCAGTGCTTCATGCAAACCTCTCAGATGCTCTCAGAGAAAAAGCTTTTCTTTCAGACTAAGTTGCGGTTGACGTAGAACACTAGCAGGAGTGAAAGATTTTCTGGGCATCGGGGCAGCCCGTTCTCCTTGGATTTGTGTGCAGAATGCATTTTATCCAAACTGGAAAATAGATCCCAGCTCTGTTCTATTCATCATTCTTACTTCATCAGGCCAGAAGATTCTGTGAAAAGTAGCCTGTGGACCTTGAAGACAGCGCATGTGAACCAGATGAGAGGTGATAGAGAAGTTGAGGGAGAGAAGAAAGAGCATGAGGCTGAAACCAGAAAGTATTTCTCCACGTGATCATGGAAGATTGCAGGAGCCACTTGGTACTATCAAACCAGCCCAACTTGGCACTGGTGCCACCTTGGGTCTGAGAGCCATGTTGCATATCGTGCATTTTAAGGAGCCAGCTGGCCACACCCAGCCATATGCCCCCAAACACAAACCAAGGCCCTTTTCTCTGGCAAACAAAACTCAGCTGCCCTGCTTCTGGATGGCAGATTGCAGGAACCACTTGGTACTATCAAACCAGCCGAACTTGGCACTGGTGCCACCATGGGTCTGGTCACCATCCTGCCTATTGTAGCTTTTCAGGAGCCAGCCGGTCACTCTCAGCCATAGGCCCCCAAACACAAACCTCGGCCCGTTTCCCTGGCAAACAAAAGTAAGCTGCCCCGCTTCTGCATGGCAGATTGCAGGAGCTACTTAGTACTATCAAATCAGCCCGACTTGGCACAGGTGCCACCTTGGATCTGGGAACCATCCTGTGTATCGTGGATTTTCAGGGGCCAGCCGGCCACTCTCAGCCATATGCCCCCAAAAACAAACCACGGACCTTTTCTCTGGCAAACAAAAATCAGCTGCCCCACTTCTGGATGGCAGATTGCAGGAGCCACTTGGGACTATCACACCAGCACAACATGGCACTTGTGCCACCTTGGATCTGGGAACAATCCTGCGTATCGTACATATTCAGGAACCAGCCGAACACTCCCAGCCACAGGCCCCCAAACACAAACAACGGCCCATTTCCCTGGCAAACAAAACTCAGCTGCCCCGCTTCTGGATGGCAGTTTGCAGGAGCCACTTGGGACTATCAAACCAGCCCGACTTGGTAATGGTACCACCTTGGATCTGGGAACCATCCTTCCTATCGTGGATTTTCAGGGGCCAGCCGGTCATTCCCAGCCATATGCCCCCAAACACAAACCTCGGCCCTTTCCTCTGGCAAACAAAACTCAACTGCCCCTCTTCTGGATGGCAAATTGCAGGACGCACTTGGTACTACAAAAAGAGCCCGACTTGGCAGTGGTGCCACCTTGGCTCTGGGAACCATCCTGCGTATCGAGCATTTTAAGGAGCCAGCCGGCAATTCCCAGCCGTATGCCCCAAAAAGAGACCATGGACATTTTCTCTGGCAAAAAAAACTCAGCTGTCCCGCTTCTGGATGGCAGATTGCAGGAGTCACTTTGAACCATACAACCAGCCTTACTTGGCACTGGTGCCACCTTGGATCTGGGAACCATCCTGCCTATCGTTGATTTTCAGGGGCCAGCCGGCCACTCTCAGCCATAGGCCCCCAAACACAAACCACAGCCCTTTTCTCTAGCAAACAAAATTCAACTGCCCCGCTTCTGGATGGCAAATTGCAGGAGCCACTGGGTACTACAAAAACAGCCTGACTTGGCACTGGTGCCACCTTGCGTCTGGTTACCATGCGGCGTATCGTGCATTTTAAGGAGCCAGGTGGCCACTCCCAGCCATATGCCCCCAAACACAACCCACGGCCCTTTTCTCTGGCAAACAAAACTCAGCTGCCCCGCTTCAGGATGGCAGATTGCAGGAGACACTTGGTACTATCAAACCAGCCCGACTTGGCACTGGTGCCACCTTGGGTCTGGGAACCATCCTGCGTATTGTGGATTGTCCGGAGACAGCCGACCACTCTCGGCCACAGAGCCCAATCAAAAACAAAGGTCCGTTTCCCTGGCAAAAAAAACTCAGCTGCCCCGCTTCTGGATGGGAGATTGCAGGAGGCACTTGACACTGTCAAACGAGCCCCACTTGGCACTGGTGCCACCTTGGGTCTGGGAACCATGCTGCGTATCGTGGATTTTCAGGAGCCAGCCGGCCACTGCCAGCCACAGGCCCCCAAACACAAACCACAGCCTTTTCCTCTGGCAAACAAAACTCAGCTGCCCCGCTTCTGGATGGCAGATTGCAGGAGCCACTTGGTACTATCAAACCAGCCCGACTTGGCACTGGTGCCACCTTGGGTCTGGGAACCATCCTGCCTATCGTGGATTTTAAGGAGCCAGCCGGCTACTCCCAGCCACAGGCCCCCAACAAAAACCACGGCCCTTTTTTCTCGCAAACAAAACTTAGCTGCCTCACTTCTGGATGGCAGATTGCAGGAGCCACTTGGTGTAATCAAACCAGCCCGACTTGGCACTGGTGCCACCTTGGGTCTGGGAACCATCCTGCGTATCGTGGATTCTAAGGAGCCAGCCGGCCACTCCCAGCCACAGGCCCCCAAACAAAATCAACGGCGCTGTTCCCTGGAAAACAAAACACGCCTGCCAACTTTTTGATGGAGTTTGCAGGAGCCACTTGGTACTATCAAACCAGCCCGACTTGGCACTGGTGCCACCTTGGGTCTGGGAAACATCCTGCGTATCGTGGATTCTTAGGAGCCAGCCGGCCACTCCTAGCCACAGACCCCCAAACAAAAACCTAGGCCTATTTCTCTGGCAAACAAAAGTAAGCTGCCCTGCTTCTGGATGGCAGATTGCAGGAGACACTTGGTACTATCAAACCAGCCCGACTTGGCACTGGTGCCACCTTGGATCTGGGAACCATGCTGTGTATCGTGGATATTCAGGGGCCAGCTGGCCACTCTCAGCCATATGTCCCCAAACAGAAACCTCGGCCCGTTTCTCTGGCAAACAAAACTCAACTGCCCCTCTTCTGGATGGCAAATTGCAGGATGAACTTGATACTAAAACCGCAGGCCGACTTGGTAGTGGTGACACCTTGGGCCTGGGAACCATCATGCGTATCGAGCATTTTAAGGAGCCAGCCGGCCACTCCCAGCAATATGCCCCCAAAAACAATCCACGGAATTTTTCTCTGGCAAACAAAAATCAGCTGCCCCGCTTCTGGATGGCAGATTGCAGGAGCCACTTTGCACCATCAAACCAGCCCGACTTGGCACTGGTGCCACCTTGCATCTGGGAACCATGCTGCCTAGCGTGGATTTTCAGGAGCCAGCCGGCCACTCTCAGCTATATGCCCCCAAACAAAACCCACGGCCCGTTTCCCTGGCAAACAAAATTAAGCTGCCCCGCTTCTGGATGGCAGATTGCAGGACGCACTTGGTAGTATCAAACCAGCCCGACTTGGCACTGGTGCCACCTTGGGTCTGGGAACCATCCTGCGTATCGTGGGTTCAAAGGAGCCAGCCGGCCACTCCCAGCCACAGGCCCCCAAATACAAACAATGGCGCTTTTCCCTGGAAAACAAAACTCGCCTGCCAACTTTTTGATGGCAGATTGCAGGAGCCACTTGGTACTATCAAATCAGCCCAACTTGGCACTGCTGCCACCATGGGTCTGGTAACCATCCTGCCTATTGTAGCTTTTCAGGAGCCAGCCGGTCACTCCCAGCCATAGGTCCCCAGTCACAAACCTCGGCCCGTTTCCCTGGCAAACAAAAGTAAGCTGCCCCGCTTCTGGATGGCAGATTGCAGGAGCCACTTGGTACTATCAAACCAGCCCAACTTGGCACTGGTGCCACCTTGGGTCTGGGAACCATGCTGCGTAACACAGATTCTAAGGAGCCAGTCGGCCACTCCCAGCCACAAGCCCCCAAACACAAACAACGGCGCTATTCTCTGGCAAACAAAACTCAACTTCCCCTCTTCTGGATGGCAAATTGCAGGACGCACTTGGTACTATAAAAACAGCCCGACTTGGCACTGGTGCCACCTTGGGTCTGGGAACCATCCTGCGTATTGTGGGTTGTCAGGAGCCAGCCGAACACTCTCGGCCACAGACCCCAATTAAAAACAACGGCCCGTTTCACAGGCAAACAAAACTCAGCTGCCCCGCTTCTGGATGGGAGATTGCAGGAGGCACTTGACACTGTGAAACCAGCCCCACTTGGCACTGGTGCCACCTTGGGTCTGGGAACCATGCTGCGTATCATGGATTTTCAGGAGCCAGCCGGTCACTCTCAGCCATAGGCCCCCAAACACAAACCTCGGCCCGTTTCCCTGGCAAACAAAAGTAAGCTGCCCCGCTTCTGCATGGCAGATTGCAGGAGCTACTTAGTACTATCAAATCAGCCCGACTTGGCACAGGTGCCACCTTGGATCTGGGAACCATCCTGTGTATCGTGGATTTTCAGGGGCCAGCCGGCCACTCTCAGCCATATGCCCCCAAAAACAAACCACGGACCTTTTCTCTGGCAAACAAAAATCAGCTGCCCCACTTCTGGATGGCAGATTGCAGGAGCCACTTGGGACTATCACACCAGCACAACATGGCACTGCTGCCACCTTGGATCTGGGAACAATCCTGCGTATCGTACATATTCAGGAACCAGCCGAACACTCCCAGCCACAGGCCCCCAAACACAAACAACGGCCCATTTCCCTGGCAAACAAAACTCAGCTGCCCCGCTTCTGGATGGCAGTTTGCAGGAGCCACTTGGGACTATCAAACCAGCCCGACTTGGTAATGGTACCACCTTGGATCTGGGAACCATCCTTCCTATCGTGGATTTTCAGGGGCCAGCCGGTCATTCCCAGCCATATGCCCCCAAACACAAACCTCGGCCCTTTCCTCTGGCAAACAAAACTCAACTGCCCCTCTTCTGGATGGCAAATTGCAGGACGCACTTGGTACTACAAAAAGAGCCCGACTTGGCAGTGGTGCCACCTTGGCTCTGGGAACCATCCTGCGTATCGAGCATTTTAAGGAGCCAGCCGGCAATTCCCAGCCGTATGCCCCAAAAAGAGACCATGGACATTTTCTCTGGCAAAAAAAACTCAGCTGTCCCGCTTCTGGATGGCAGATTGCAGGAGTCACTTTGAACCATACAACCAGCCTTACTTGGCACTGGTGCCACCTTGGATCTGGGAACCATCCTGCCTATCGTTGATTTTCAGGGGCCAGCCGGCCACTCTCAGCCATAGGCCCCCAAACACAAACCACAGCCCTTTTCTCTAGCAAACAAAATTCAACTGCCCCGCTTCTGGATGGCAAATTGCAGGAGCCACTGGGTACTACAAAAACAGCCTGACTTGGCACTGGTGCCACCTTGCGTCTGGTTACCATGCGGCGTATCGTGCATTTTAAGGAGCCAGGTGGCCACTCCCAGCCATATGCCCCCAAACACAACCCACGGCCCTTTTCTCTGGCAAACAAAACTCAGCTGCCCCGCTTCTGGATGGCAGATTGCAGGAGACACTTGGTACTATCAAACCAGCCCGACTTGGCACTGGTGCCACCTTGGGTCTGGGAACCATCCTGCGTATTGTGGATTGTCCGGAGACAGCCGACCACTCTCGGCCACAGAGCCCAATCAAAAACAAAGGTCCGTTTCCCTGGCAAAAAAAACTCAGCTGCCCCGCTTCTGGATGGGAGATTGCAGGAGGCACTTGACACTGTCAAACGAGCCCCACTTGGCACTGGTGCCACCTTGGGTCTGGGAACCATGCTGCGTATCGTGGATTTTCAGGAGCCAGCCGGCCACTGCCAGCCACAGGCCCCCAAACACAAACCACAGCCTTTTCCTCTGGCAAACAAAACTCAGCTGCCCCGCTTCTGGATGGCAGATTGCAGGAGCCACTTGGTACTATCAAACCAGCCCGACTTGGCACTGGTGCCACCTTGGGTCTGGGAACCATCCTGCGTATCGTGGATTCTAAGGAGCCAGCCGGCCACTCCCAGCCACAGGCCCCCAAACAAAATCAACGGCGCTGTTCCCTGGAAAACAAAACACGCCTGCCAACTTTTTGATGGAGTTTGCAGGAGCCACTTGGTACTATCAAACCAGCCCGACTTGGCACTGGTGCCAACTTGGGTCTGGGAAACATCCTGCGTATCGTGGATTCTTAGGAGCCAGCCGGCCACTCCTAGCCACAGACCCCCAAACAAAAACCTAGGCCTATTTCTCTGGCAAACAAAAGTAAGCTGCCCTGCTTCTGGATGGCAGATTGCAGGAGACACTTGGTACTATCAAACCAGCCCGACTTGGCACTGGTGCCACCTTGGATCTGGGAACCATGCTCTGTATCGTGGATATTCAGGGGCCAGCTGGCCACTCTCAGCCATATGTCCCCAAACAGAAACCTCGGCCCGTTTCTCTGGCAAACAAAACTCAACTGCCCCTCTTCTGGATGGCAAATTGCAGGATGAACTTGATACTAAAACCGCAGGCCGACTTGGTAGTGGTGACACCTTGGGCCTGGGAACCATCATGCGTATCGAGCATTTTAAGGAGCCAGCCGGCCACTCCCAGCAATATGCCCCCAAAAACAATCCACGGAATTTTTCTCTGGCAAACAAAAATCAGCCGCCCCGCTTCTGGATGGCAGATTGCAGGGGCCACTTTGCACCATCAAACCAGCCCGACTTGGCACTGGTGCCACCTTGCATCTGGGAACCATGCTGCCTAGCGTGGATTTTCAGGAGCCAGCCGGCCACTCTCAGCTATATGCCCCCAATCAAAACCCACGGCCCGTTTCCCTGGCAAACAAAAGTAAGCTGCCCCGCTTCTGGATGGCAGATTGCAGGACGCACTTGGTAGTATCAAACCAGCCCGACTTGGCACTGGTGCCACCTTGGGTCTGGGAACCATCCTGCGTATCGTGGGTTCAAAGGAGCCAGCCGGCCACTCCCAGCCACAGGCCCCCAAATACAAACAATGGCGCTTTTCCCTCGAAAACAAAACTCGCCTGCCAACTTTTTGATGGCAGATTGCAGGAGCAACTTGGTACTATCAAATCAGCCCAACTTGGCACTGCTGCCACCATGGGTCTGGTAACCATCCTGCCTATTGTAGCTTTTCAGGAGCCAGCCGGTCACTCCCAGCCATAGGTCCCCAGTCACAAACCTCGGCCCGTTTCCCTGGCAAACAAAAGTAAGCTGCCCCGCTTCTGGATGGCAGATTGCAGCAGCCACTTGGTACTATCAAACCAGCCCAACTTGGCACTGGTGCCACCTTGGGTCTGGGAACCATGCTGCGTAACACAGATTCTAAGGAGCCAGTCGGCCACTCCCAGCCACAAGCCCCCAAACACAAACAACGGCGCTATTCTCTGGCAAACAAAACTCAACTTCCCCTCTTCTGGATGGCAAATTGCAGGACGCACTTGGTACTATAAAAACAGCCCGACTTGGCACTGGTGCCACCTTGGGTCTGGGAACCATCCTGCGTATTGTGGGTTGTCAGGAGCCAGCCGAACACTCTCGGCCACAGACCCCAATTAAAAACAACGGCCCGTTTCACAGGCAAACAAAACTCAGCTGCCCCGCTTCTGGATGGGAGATTGCAGGAGGCACTTGACACTGTGAAACCAGCCCCACTTGGCACTGGTGCCACCTTGGGTCTGGGAACCATGCTGCGTATCATGGATTTTCAGGAGCCAGCCGGTCACTCTCAGCCATAGGCCCCCAAACACAAACCTCGGCCCGTTTCCCTGGCAAACAAAAGTAAGCTGCCCCGCTTCTGCATGGCAGATTGCAGGAGCTACTTAGTACTATCAAATCAGCCCGACTTGGCACAGGTGCCACCTTGGATCTGGGAACCATCCTGTGTATCGTGGATTTTCAGGGGCCAGCCGGCCACTCTCAGCCATATGCCCCCAAAAACAAACCACGGACCTTTTCTCTGGCAAACAAAAATCAGCTGCCCCACTTCTGGATGGCAGATTGCAGGAGCCACTTGGGACTATCACACCAGCACAACATGGCACTGCTGCCACCTTGGATCTGGGAACAATCCTGCGTATCGTACATATTCAGGAACCAGCCGAACACTCCCAGCCACAGGCACCCAAACACAAACAACGGCCCATTTCCCTGGCAAACAAAACTCAGCTGCCCCGATTCTGGATGGCAGTTTGCAGGAGCCACTTGGGACTATCAAACCAGCCCGACTTGGTAATGGTACCACCTTGGATCTGGGAACCATCCGGCGTATCGTGGATTTTCAGGGGCCAGCCGGTCATTCCCAGCCATATGCCCCCAAACACAAACCTCGGCCCTTTCCTCTGGCAAACAAAACTCAACTGCCCCTCTTCTGGATGGCAAATTGCAGGACGCACTTGGTACTACAAAAAGAGCCCGACTTGGCAGTGGTGCCACCTTGGCTCTGGGAACCATCCTGCGTATCGAGCATTTTAAGGAGCCAGCCGGCAATTCCCAGCCGTATGCCCCAAAAAGAAACCATGGACATTTTCTCTGGCAAAAAAAACTCAGCTGTCCCGCTTCTGGATGGCAGATTGCAGGAGTCACTTTGAACCCTACAACCAGCCTTACTTGGCACTGGTGCCACCTTGGATCTGGGAACCATCCTGCCTATCGTTGATTTTCAGGGGCCAGCCGGCCACTCTCAGCCATAGGCCCCCAAACACAAACCACAGCCCTTTTCTCTAGCAAACAAAATTCAACTGCCCCGCTTCTGGATGGCAAATTGCAGGAGCCACTGGGTACTACAAAAACAGCCTGACTTGGCACTGGTGCCACCTTGCGTCTGGTTACCATGCGGCGTATCGTGCATTTTAAGGAGCCAGGTGGCCACTCCCAGCCATATGCCCCCAAACACAACCCACGGCCCTTTTCTCTGGCAAACAAAACTCAGCTGCCCCGCTTCTGGATGGCAGATTGCAGGAGACACTTGGTACTATCAAACCAGCCCGACTTGGCACTGGTGCCACCTTGGGTCTGGGAACCATCCTGCGTATTGTGGATTGTCAGGAGACAGCCGACCACTCTCGGCCACAGAGCCCAATCAAAAACAAAGGTCCGTTTCCCTGGCAAAAAAAACTCAGCCGCCCCGCTTCTGGATGGGAGATTGCAGGAGGCACTTGACACTGTCAAACGAGCCCCACTTGGCACTGGTGCCACCTTGGGTCTGGGAACCATGCTGCGTATCGTGGATTTTCAGGAGCCAGCCGGCCACTGCCAGCCACAGGCCCCCAAACACAAACCACAGCCTTTTTCTCTGGCAAACAAAACTCAGCTGCCCCGCTTCTGGATGGCAGATTGCAGGAGCCACTTGGTACTATCAAACCAGCCCGACTTGGCACTGGTGCCACCTTGGGTCTGGGAACCATCCTGCCTATCGTGGATTTTAAGGAGCCAGCCGGCTACTCCCAGCCACAGGCCCCCAACAAAAACCACGGCCCTTTTTTCTCGCAAACAAAACTTAGCTGCCTCACTTCTGGATGGCAGATTGCAGGAGCCACTTGGTGTAATCAAACCAGCCCGACTTGGCACTGGTGCCACCTTGGGTCTGGGAACCATCCTGCGTATCGTGGATTCTAAGGAGCCAGCCGGCCACTCCCAGCCACAGGCCCCCAAACAAAATCAACGGCGCTGTTCCCTGGAAAACAAAACACGCCTGCCAACTTTTTGATGGAGTTTGCAGGAGCCACTTGGTACTATCAAACCAGCCCGACTTGGCACTGGTGCCACCTTGGGTCTGGGAAACATCCTGCGTATCGTGGATTCTTAGGAGCCAGCCGGCCACTCCTAGCCACAGGCCCCCAAACAAAAACCTAGGCCTATTTCTCTGGCAAACAAAAGTAAGCTGCCCTGCTTCTGGATGGCAGATTGCAGGAGACACTTGGTACTATCAAACCAGCCCGACTTGGCACTGGTGCCACCTTGGATCTGGGAACCATGCTCTGTATCGTGGATATTCAGGGGCCAGCCGGCCACTCTCAGCCATATGTCCCCAAACAGAAACCTCGGCCCGTTTCTCTGGCAAACAAAACTCAACTGCCCCTCTTCTGGATGGCAAATTGCAGGATGAACTTGATACTAAAACCGCAGGCCGACTTGGTAGTGGTGACACCTTGGGCCTGGGAACCATCATGCGTATCGAGCATTTTAAGGAGCCAGCCGGCCACTCCCAGCAATATGCCCCCAAAAACAATCCACGGAATTTTTCTCTGGCAAACAAAAATCAGCTGCCCCGCTTCTGGATGGCAGATTGCAGGAGACACTTTGCACCATCAAACCAGCCCGACTTGGCACTGGTGCCACCTTGCATCTGGGAACCATGCTGCCTAGCGTGGATTTTCAGGAGCCAGCCGGCCACTCTCAGCTATATGCCCCCAATCAAAACCCACGGCCCGTTTCCCTGGCAAACAAAAGTAAGCTGCCCCGCTTCTGGATGGCAGATTGCAGGACGCACTTGGTAGTATCAAACCAGCCCGACTTGGCACTGGTGCCACCTTGGGTCTGGGAACCATCCTGCGTATCGTGGGTTCAAAGGAGCCAGCCGGCCACTCCCAGCCACAGGCCCCCAAATACAAACAATGGCGCTTTTCCCTGGAAAACAAAACTCGCCTGCCAACTTTTTGATGGCAGATTGCCGGAGCCACTTGGTACTATCAAACCAGCCCAACTTGGCACTGGTGCCACCATGGGTCTGGTAACCATCCTGCCTATTGTAGATTTTCAGGAGCCAGCCGGTCACTCCCAGCCATAGGTCCCCAGTCACAAACCTCGGCCCGTTTCCCTGGCAAACAAAAGTAAGCTGCCCCGCTTCTGGATGGCAGATTGCAGGAGCCACTTGGTACTATCAAACCAGCCCAACTTGGCACTGGTGCCACCTTGGGTCTGGGAACCATGCTGCGTAACACAGATTCTAAGGAGCCAGTCGGCCACTACCAGCCACAAGCCCCCAAACACAAACAACGGCGCTATTCTCTGGCAAACAAAACTCAACTGCCCCTCTTCTGGATGGCAAATTGCAGGACGCACTTGGTACTATAAAAACAGCCCGACTTGGCACTGGTGCCACCTTGGGTCTGGGAACCATCCTGCGTATTGTGGGTTGTCAGGAGCCAGCCGAACACTCCCAGCCACAGGCCCCCAAATACAAACCAAAGCCTTTTTCTCTGGCAAACAAAACTCAGCTGCCCCGCTTCTGGATGGCAGATTGCAGGAGCCACTTGGGACTATCACACCAGAACAACATGGCACTGCTGCCACCTTGGATCTGGGAACCATCCTTCCTATCGTGGATTTTCAGGGGCCAGCCGGTCACTCTCAGCCATAGGCCCCAAACACAAACCACGGCCCTTTTCTCTGGAAAACAAAACTCAACTGCCCCTCTTCTGGATGGCAGATTGCAGGAGCCACTGGGTACTATGAAACCAGCCCTACTTGGCACTGATGCCACCTTGGGTCTGGGAACCATCCTGCGTATCATGGATTTTCAGGAGCCAGCCGGCCACTGCCAGCCACAGGCCCCGAAACACAAACAACAGCCTTTTTCTCTGGCAAACAAAATTCAGCTGCCCCGCTTCTGGATGGCAGATTGCAGGAACCACTTGGTACTAACAAACCAGCCCGACTTGGCACTGGTGCCACCTTGGGTCTGGGAACCATCCTGCGTATCGTGGATTCTAAGGAGCCAGCTGGCCACTCCCAGCCACAGGCCCCAAAACACGCACAACGGTGCTTTTCCCTGGAAAACAAAACTCGCCTGCCAAACTTTTGATGGCAGATTGCAGGAGCCACTTGGTACTATCAAACCAGCCCAACTTGGCACTGGTGCCACCATGGGTCTGGTCACCATCCTGCCTATCGTAGCTTTTCAGGAGCCAGCCAGCCACCCCAATCCAGAGGCCCCCAGACAAATATTTCGGCCCGTTTCCCTGGCAAACAAAAGTAAGCTGCCCCGCTTCTGCATGGCAGATTGCAGGAGCCACTTTGCACCATCAAACCAGCCCAACTTGGCACTGGTGCCACCTCAGGTCTGGGAACCATCCTGCGTATCGTGGGTTCTAAGGAGCCAGCCGGCCACTCCCAGCCACAGGCCCCCAAACACAAACAACGGCGCTTTTCCCTGGAAAACACAACTCGCCTGCCAACTTTTTGATGGCAGATTGCAGGAGCCACTTGGTACTATCAAACCAGCCCAACTTGGCACTGGTGCCACCATGGGTCTGGTCACCATCCTGCCTATCGTAGCTTTTCAGGAGCCAGCCAGCCACCCCCAGCCAGAGGCCCCTAGACACAAACCTCGGCCCGTTTCCCTGGCAAACAAAAGTAAGCTGCCCCGCTTCTGCATGGCAGATTGCAGGAGCTGCTTAGTACTATCAAACCAGCCCGACTTGGCACTGGTGCCACCTCAGGTCTGGGAACCATCCTGCCTATCGTGGATTTTCAGGGGCCAGCCGGCCACTCTCAGCCATATGCCCCCAAAAACAAACCACGGCCCTTTTCTCTGGCAAACAAAACTCAACTGCCCCTCTTCTGGATGGCAAATTTTAGGACGCCCTTAGTACTACGAACACCGCCCGACGTGGCCCTGGTGCCACCTTGTGTCAGGGAACCATCCTGCATATCGAGCTTTTTAAGGAGCCAGACGGCCACGCCCAGCCATAAACCCCCAAAAACAAACCACGGACTATTTCTCTTGGAAACAAAAATCCGCTGCCCCGCGTCTGGATGGCAGATTGCAGGAGCCACTTTGCACCATCAAACCAGCCCGACTTGGCACTGGTGCCACCTTGGGTCTGGGAACAATCCTGCATATCGTGGATTCTAAGGAGCCAGCCGGCCACTCCCAGCCACAGGCCCCCAAACACAAACAACGGCGCTTTTCCCTGGAAAACAAAATTCGCCTGCCAACTTTTTGATGGCAGATTGCAGGAGCCACTTGGTACTATCAAACCAGCCCAACTTGGCACTGGTGCCACCTCTGGTCTGGGAACCATCCTGCCTATCGTAGCTTTTCAGGAGCCAGCCGGTCACTCCCAGCCATAGACCCCCAGACACAAACCTCGGCCCGTTTCCCTGGAAAACAAAAGTAAGCTACCCCAATTCTGGATGGCAGATTGCAGGAGCCACTTGGTACTATCAAATCAGCCCAACTTGGCACTGGTGCCACCATGGGTCTGGTAAACATCCTGCCTATCGTAGCTTTTCAGGAGCCAGCCGGTCACTCCCTGCCATAGGCCCCTGGACACAAACCTCGGCCCGTTTCCCTGGCAAACAAAAGTAAGCTGCCCCGCTTTTGGATGGCAGATTGCAGGATGCACTTGGTACTTACAAACCAGCCCGACTTGGCCCTGGTGCCACCTTGGCTCTGGGAACCATGCTGCGTAACGTAGATTCTACGAGGACAGGCGGCCACTCCCAGCCACAGGCCTCTAAACAAAAACAACGGCGCTTTTCCCTGGAAAACAAAACTCGCCTGCCAAGTTTTTGATGGCAGATTGCAGGAGCCACTTGGTACTATCAAACCAGCCCAACTTGGCACTGGTGCCACCATGGGTCTGGTCACCATCCTGCCTATCGTAGCTTTTTAGGAGCCAGCAGCTCACTCCCAGCCATAGGCCTCCAGACAAATACCTCGGCACGTTTCCCTGGCAAACAAAAGTAGGCTGCCCCGCTTCTGGATGGCAAATTGCAGGACGCACTTGGTACTACGAAAACAGCCCGACTTGGCACTCATGCCACCTTGGGTCAGGGAACAATCCTGCGTATAGAGCTTTTTAAGGAGCCAGCCGGCCACGTCCAGTCATATACCCCCAAAAAAAACCACGGAACATTTCTCCAGCAAACAAAAATCCGCTGCCCCGCGTCTGGATGGCAGATTGCAGGAGCTATTTAGTATTATCAAACCAGCCCGACTTGGCACTGGTGGCACCATGAGTCTGGTAACCATCCTGCCTATCGTAGCTTTTCAGTAGCCAGCCGGTCACTCCCAGCCATAGGCCCCCAGACAAATACCTCGGCCCGTTTCCCTGGGAAACAAAAGTAAGCTGTCCCGCTTCTGGATGGAAGATTGCAGGAGCCACTTGGTACTCTCAAACCAGCCCAACTTGTTCCCAGACCCAAGGTGGCACCAGTGCCAAGTCGGGCTGGTTTGATGGTGCAACGTGGCTCCTGCAATCTGCCATCCAAAAGCGGGGCAGCTTACTTTTGTTTGCCAGGGAAACGGGCCGAGGTTTGTGTCTGGGGGCCTATGGCAGGGAGTGACCGGCTGGCTCCTCAAAAGCTACGATAGGCAGGATGTTTACCAGACCCATGGTGGCACCAGTGCCAAGTTGGGCTGATTTGATAGTACCAAGTGGCTCCTGCAATCTGCCATCCAGAAGCGGGGTAGCTTACTTTTGTTTTCCAGGGAAACGGGCCGAGGTTTGTGTCTGGGGGTCTATGGCTGGGAGTGACCGGCTGGCTCCCGAAAAGCTACGATAGGCAGGATGGTTCCCAGACCAGAGGTGGCACCAGTGCCAAGTTGGGCTGGTTTGATAGTACCAAGTGGCTCCTGCAATCTGCCATCAAAAAGTTGGCAGGCGAATTTTGTTTTCCAGGGAAAAGCGCCGTTGTTTTTGTTTGGGGGCCTGTGGCTGGGAGTGGCCGGCTGGCTCCTTAGAATCCACGATATGCAGGATTGTTCCCAGACCCAAGGTGGCACCAGTGCCAAGTCGGGCTGGTTTGATGGTGCAAAGTGGCTCCTGCAATCTGCCATCCAGACGCGGGGCAGCGGATTTTTGTTTCCAAGAGAAATGGTCCGTGGTTTGTTTTTGGGGGTTTATGGCTGGGCGTGGCCGGCTGGCTCCTTAAAAAGCTCGATATGCAGGATGGTTCCCTGACACAAGGTGGCACCAGTGCCACGTCGGGCGGTTTTCGTAGTACAAAGTGCGTCCTAAAATTTGCCATCCAGAAGAGGGGCAGTTGAGTTTTGTTTGCCAGAGAAAAGGGCCGTGGTTTGTTTTTGGGGGCATATGGCTGAGAGTGGCCGGCTGGCTCCTGAAAAGCTACGATAGGCAGGATGTTTACCAGACCCATGGTGGCACCAGTGCCAAGTTGGGCTGATTTGATAGTACCAAGTGGCTCCTGCAATCTGCCATCCAGAATCGGGGTAGCTTACTTTTGTTTTCCAGGGAAACGGGCCGAGCTTTGTGTCTGGGGGTCTATGGTTGGGAGTGGCCGGCTGGCTCCTTAGAAACCACGATACGCAGCATGGTTCCCAGACAAGAGGTGCCACCAGTGCCAAGTTGGGCTGGTTTGATACTACCAAGTGGTTCCTGCAATCTGCCATCCAGAAGCGGGGCAGCTTACTTTTGTTTGCCAGGGAAACGGACCGTTGTTTGTGTTTGGGGGCCTATGGCTGGGACAACCGGCTGGCTCCTTAAAATCTACGATACGCAGGATGGTTCCCAGACCAGAGGTGGCACCAGTGCCAAGTTGGGCTGGTTTGATAGTACCAAGTGGCTTCTGCAATCTGCCATCCAGAAGCGGGGCAGCTTACTTTTGTTTGCCAGGGAAACGGGCCGAGCTTTGTGTCTCGGGGCCTATGGCTGTGAGTGACCGGCTGGCTCCTGAAAAGCTTCGATAGGCAGGATGGTGACCAGACCCATGGTGGCACCAGTGCCAAGTTGGGCTGGTTTGATAGTACCAAGTGGCTCCTGCAATCTGCCATCAAAATGTTGTCAGGCGAGTTTTGTTTTCCAGGGAAAAGCGTCGTTGTTTGTGTTTGGGGGCCTGTGGTTGGGAGTGGCCGGCTGGCTCCTTAGAAACCACGATACGCAGCATGGTTCCCAGACAAGAGGTGCCACCAGTGCCAAGTTGGGCTGGTTGGATAGTACCAAGTGGTTCCTGCAATCTGCCATCCAGAAGCGGGGCAGCTTACTTTTGTTTGCCACGGAAACGGGCCGTTGTTTGTGTTTGGGGGCCTGTGGCTGGGAGTGGCCGACTGGCTCCTTAGAATCCACGATACGCAGGATGGTTCCCAGACCAGAGGTGGCACCAGTGCCAAGTTGGGCTGGTTTGATAATACCAAGTGGCTCCTGCAATCTGCCATCCAGAAGCGGGGCAGCTTAATTTTGTTTGCCAGGGAAACGGGCCAAGGTTTGTGTCTGGGGGCCTATGGCTGTGAGTGACCGGCTAGGTCCTGAAAAGCTACGAGAGGCATGATGGTGACCAGACCCATGGTGGCACCAGTGCCAAGTTGGGCTGGTTTGATAGTACCAAGTGGCTCCTGCAATCTGCCATCAAAAATCGGCAAGCGAGTGTTGATTTCCAGGGAAAAGCGTCGTTGTTTGTGTTTGGGGGCCTGTGGCTGGGAGTGGCCGGCTGGCTCCTTAGAATCCACGATACGCAGCATGGTTCCCAGACCCAAGGTGGCACCAGTGCCAAGTCGGGCTGGCTTGATAATACCAAGTGGTTCCTGCAATCGGCCATCAAAATGTTCGCAGGCGAGTTTTGTTTTCCAGGGAAAAGCGCCGTTGTTTGTGCCTGGGGCCCTATGGCCTGGAGTGGACGGATGGCTAATTAGAATCCACGATACACAGGATGGTTCCCAGACCCATGGTGGCACCAGTGCCAAGTTGGGCTGGTTTGATAGTACCAAGTGGTTCCTGCAATCTGCCATCCAGAAGCGGGGCAGCTTACTTTTGTTTGCCAGGGAAACGGTCCGAGGTTTGTGTCTGGGGGCCTATGGCTGGGAGTGACCGGCTGGCTCCTGAAAAGCTACGATAGGCAGGATGGTGACCAGACCCATGGTGGCACCAGTGCCAAGTTGGGCTGGCTTGATAATACCAAGTGGTTCCTGCAATCGGCCATCAAAAAGTTGGCAGGCGAGTTTTGTTTTCCAGGGAAAAGCGCCGTTGTTTGTGCCTGGGGCCCTATGGCCTGGAGTGGACGGATGCCTAATTAGAACCCACGATACGCAGGATGGTTCCCAGACCTGAGGTGGCACCAGTGCCATGTTGGGCTGGTTTGACGGTGCAAAGTGGCTCCTGCAATCTGCCATGCAGAAGCGGGGCAGCTTACTTTTGTTTGCCAGGGAAACGGGCCGAAATATTTGTCTGGGGGCCTCTGGCTGGGGGTGGCTGGCTGGCTCCTGAAAAGCTACGATAGGCAGGATGGTGACCAGACCCATGGTGGCACCAGTGCCAAGTTGGGCTGGTTTGATAGTACCAAGTGGCTCCTGCAATCTGCCATCAAAAAGTTGGCAGGCGAGTTTTGTTTTCCAGGGAAAAGCGTCGTTGTTTGTGTTTGGGGGCCTGTGGCTGGGAGTGGCCGGCTGGCTCCTTAGAATCCACGATACGCAGCATGGTTCCCAGACCCAAGGTGGCACCAGTGCCAAGTCGGGCTGGCTTGATAATACCAAGTGGTTCCTGCAATCGGCCATCAAAATGTTCGCAGGCGAGTTTTGTTTTCCAGGGAAAAGCGCCTTTGTTTGTGCCTGGGGCCCTATGGCCTGGAGTGGACGGATGGCTAATTAGAATCCACGATACACAGGATGGTTCCCAGACCCATGGTGGCACCAGTGCCAAGTTGGGCTGGTTTGATAGTAACAAGTGGTTCCTGCAATCTGCCATCCAGAAGCGGGGCAGCTTACTTTTGTTTGCCAGGGAAACGGTCCGAGGTTTGTGTCTGGGGGCCTATGGCTGGGAGTGACCGGCTGGCTCCTGAAAAGCTACGATAGGCAGGATGGTGACCAGACCCATGGTGGCACCAGTGCCAAGTTGGGCTGGCTAGATAATACCAAGTGGTTCCTGCAATCGGCCATCAAAAAGTTGGCAGGCGAGTTTTGTTTTCCAGGGAAAAGCGCCGTTGTTTGTGCCTGGGGCCCTATGGCCTGGAGTGGACGGATGGCTAATTAGAATCCACGATACACAGGATGGTTCCCAGACCCATGGTGGCACCAGTGCCAAGTTGGGCTGGTTTGATAGTACCAAGTGGTTCCTGCAATCTGCCATCCAGAAGCGGGGCAGCTTACTTTTGTTTGCCAGGGAAACGGGCCGAGGTTTTTGTCTGGGGGCCTATGGCTGGGAGTGACCGGCTGGCTCCTGAAAAGCTACGATAGGCAGGATGGTGACCAGACCCATGACGGCACCAGTGCCAAGTTGGGCTGGTTTGATAGTACCAAGTGGCTCCTGCAATCTGCCATCAAAAAGTTGGCAGGCGAGTTTTGTTTTCCAGGGAAAAGCGCCGTTGTTTGTGTTTGGGGGCCTGTGGCTGGGAGTGGCCGGCTGGCTCCTTAGAATCCACGATACTCAGCATGGTTCCCAGATCAGAGGTGGCACCAGTGCCAAGTTGGGCTGGTTTGATAGTACCAAGTGCGTCCGGGAATCTGCCATCCAGAAGCGGGGCAGCTTACTTTTGTTTGCCAGGGAAACGGGCCGAGGTATTTGTCTGGGGGCCTATGGCTGGGAGTGACCCGCTGGCTCCTGAAAAGTTACGATAGGCAGGATGGTGACCAGACCCATGGTGGCACCAGTGCCAAGTTGGGCTGGTTTGATAGTACCAAGTGGCTCCTGCAATCTGCCATCAAAAAGTTGGCAGGCGAGTTTTGTTTTCCAGGGAAAAGCGTCGTTGTTTGTGTTTGGGGGCCTGTGGCTGGGAGTGGCCGGCTGGCTCCTTAGAATCCACGATACGCAGGATGGTTCCCAGACTTGACGTGGCACCAGTGCCAAGTCGGGCTGGTTTGATAGTACCAAGTGCGTCCTGCAATCTGCCATCCAGAAGCGGGGCAGCTTACTTTTGTTTTCCAGGGAAACGGGCCGAGGTATTTGTCTGGGGGCCTATGGCTGGGAGTGACCGGCTGGCTCCTGAAAAGCTACGATAGGCAGGATGGTGACCAGACCCATGGTGGCACCAGTGCCAGGTTGGGCTGGTTTGATAGTACCAAGTGGCTCCTGCAATCTGCCATCAAAAAGTTGTCAGGCGAGTTTTGTTTTCCAGGGAAAAGCGCCGTTGTTTGTGTTTGGGGGCCTGTGGCAGGGAGTGGCCGGCTGGCTCCTTAGAATCCACGATACGCAGGATGGTTCCCAGACCAGTGGTGGCACCAGTGCCAAGTCGGGCTGGTTTGATAGTAACAAGTGCGTCCTACTATCTGCCATCCAGAAGCGGGGCAGCTTACTTTTGTTTGCCAGGGAAACGGGCCGAGCTTTGTGTCTGGGGGCCTATGGCTGGGAGTGACCGGCTGGCTCCTGAAAAGCTACGATAGGCAGGATGGTGACCAGACCCATGGTGGCACCAGTGCCAAGTTGGGCTGGTTTGATAGTACCAAGTGGCTCCTGCAATCTGCCATCAAAAAGTTGTCAGGCGAGTTTTGTTTTCCAGGGAAAAGCGCCGTTGTTTGTGTTTGGGGGCCTGTGGCTGGGAGTGGCCGGCTGGCTAATTAGAATCCACGATACGCAGGATGGTTCCCAGACCAGAGGTGGCAACAGTGACAAGTCGGGCCAGTTTGATGGTGCAAAGTGGCTCCTGCAATCTGCCATCCAGAAGCAGGGCTGCTTACTTTTGTTTGCCAGGGAAAGGAGCCGAGGTTTGTGTCTGGGGGCCTATGGCTGGGAGTGACCAGCTGGCTCCTGAAAAGGTACGATAGGCAGGATGGTGACCAGACCCATGGTGGCACCAGTGCCAAGTTCGGCTGATTTGATAGTACCAAGTGGCTCCTGCAATCTGCCATCAAAATGTTGGTAGGCGAGTTTTGTTTTCCAGAGAAAAGCGCCGTTGTTTGTGTTTGGGGGCCTGTGGGTGGGAGTGGCCGGATGGCTAATTAGAATCCACGATACGCAGGATGGTTCCCAGACCTAAAGTGGCACCAGTGACAAGTCGGGCCAGTTTGATGGTGCAAAGTTGCTACTGAAATCTGCCATCCAGAAACGGGGCAGCTTACTTTTGTTTGCCAGGGAAACGGGCCAAGGTTTGTGTCTGGGGGCCTATGGCTGTGCGTGACCGGCTAGGTCCTGAAAAGCTACGAGAGGCATAATGGTGACCAGACCCATGGTGGCACCAGTGCCAAGTTGGGCTGGTTTGATAGTACCAAGTGGCTCCTGCAATCTGCCATCAAAAAGTCGGGAAGCGAGTGTTGATTTCCAGGGAAAAGCGCCGTTGTTTTTGTTTGGGGGCCTATGGGTGGGAGTGGCCGGCTGGCTCCTTAGAATCCACGAGACGCAGGATGGTTCCCAGACCTGAGGTGGCACCAGTGCCAAGTTGGGCTGGTTTGACGGTGCAAAGTGGCTCCTGCAATCTGCCATGCAGAAGCGGGGCAGCTTACTTTTGTTTGCCAGGGAAACGGGCCGAAATATTTGTCTGGGGGCCTCTGGCTGGGGGTGGCTGGCTGGCTCCTGAAAAGCTACGATAGGCAGGATGGTGACCAGACCCATGGTGGCACCAGTGCCAACTTGGGCTGGTTTGATAGTACCAAGTGGCTCCTGCAATCTGCCATCAAAAACTTGGCAGGCGAGTTTTGTTTTCCAGGGAAAAGCGCCGTTGTTTGTGTTTGGGGGCCTGTGGCAGGGAGTGGCCGGCTGGCTCCTTAGAATCCATGATACGCAGCATGGTTCCCAGACCCAAGGTGGCACCAGTGCCAAGTCGGGCTGGCTTGATAATACCAAGTGGTTCCTGCAATCGGCCATCAAAAAGTTGGCAGGCGAGTTTTGTTTTCCAGGGAAAAGCGCCGTTGTTTGTGCCTGGGGCCCTATGGCCTGGAGTGGACGGATGGCTAATTAGAATCCACGATACACAGGATGGTTCCCAGACCCATGGTGGCACCAGTGCCAAGTTGGGCTGGTTTGATAGTACCAAGTGGTTCCTGCAATCTGCCATCCAGAAGCGGGGCAGCTTACTTTTGTTTTCCAGGGAAACGGGCCGAGGTTTTTGTCTGGGGGCCTATGGCTGGGAGTGACCGGCTGGCTCGTGAAAAGCTACGATAGGCAGGATGGTGACCAGACCCATGACGGCACCAGTGCCAAGTTGGGCTGGTTTGATAGTACCAAGTGGCTCCTGCAATCTGCCATCACAAACTTGGCGGGCGAGTTTTGTTTTCCAGGGAAAAGCGCCGTTGTTTGTGTTTGGGGGCCTGTGGCTGGGAGTGGCCGGCTGGCTCCTTAGAATCCACGATACTCAGCATGGTTCCCAGATCAGAGGTGGCACCAGTGCCAAGTTGGGCTGGATTGATAGTACCAAGTGCGTCCGGGAATCTGCCATCCAGAAGCGGGGCAGCTTACTTTTGTTTGCCAGGGAAACGGGCCGTGGGTTTTGTTTGGGGGCCTATGGCTGAGAGTGACCGGCTGGCTCCTGAAAAGTTACGATAGGCAGGATGGTGACCAGACCCATGGTGGCACCAGTGCCAAGTTGGGCTGGTTTGATAGTACCAAGTTGCTCCTGCAATCTGCGATCAAAAAGTTGGCAAGCGAGTTTTGTTTTCCAGGGAAAAGCGCCGTTGTTTGTGTTTGGGGGCCTGTGGCAGGGAGTGGCCGGCTGGCTCCTTAGAATCCACGATACGCAGGATGGTTCCCAGACTTGACGTGGCACCAGTGCCAAGTCGGGCTGGTTTGATAGTACCAAGTGGTTCCTGCAATCTGCCATCCAGAAGCGGGGCAGCTTACTTTTGTTTTCCAGGGAAACGGGCCGAGGTATTTGTCTGGGGGCCTATGGCTGGGAGTGACCGGCTGGCTCCTGAAAAGCTACGATAGGCAGGATGGTGACCAGACCCATGGTGGCACCAGTGCCAAGTTGGGCTGGTTTGATAGTACCAAGTGGCTCCTGCAATCTGCCATCAAAAAGTTGTCAGGCGAGTTTTGTTTTCCAGGGAAAAGCGCCGTCGTTTGTGTTTGGGTGCCTGTGGCTGGGAGTGGCCAGCTGGCTAATTAGAATCCACGATACGCAGGATGGTTCCCAGACCAGTGGTGGCACCAGTGCCAAGTCGGGCTGGTTTGATAGTACCAAGTGGCTCCTGCAATCTGCCATCCAGAAGCGGGGCAGCTTACTTTTGTTTGCCAGGGAAACGGGCCGAGGTTTGTGTCTCGGGGCCTATGGCTGGGAGTGACCGGCTGGCTCCTGAAAAGCTACGATAGGCAGGATGGTGACCAGACCCATGGTGGCACCAGTGCCAAGTTGGGCTGGTTTGATAGTACCAAGTGGCTCCTGCAATCTGCCATCAAAAATTTGGCAGGCGAGTTTGTTATCCAGGGAAAAGCGCCGTTGTTTGTGCTGGGGCCCTATGGCCTGGAGTGGACGGATGGCTAATTAGAATCCACGATACACAGGATGGTTCCCAGACCCATGGTGGCACCAGTGCCAACTTGGGCTGGTTTGATAGTACCAAGTGGTTCCTGCAATCTGCCATCCAGAAGCGGGGCAGCTTACTTTTGTTTGCCAGGGAAACGGTCCGAGGATTGTGTCTGGGGGCCTAAGCCTGGAAGTGACCGGCTGGCTCGTGAAAAGCTACGATAGGCAGGATGGTGACCAGACCCATGACGGCACCAGTGCCAAGTTGGGCTGGTTTGATAGTACCAAGTGGCTCCTGCAATCTGCCATCAAAAAGTTGGCAGGCGAGTTTTGTTTTCCAGGGAAAAGCGCCGTTGTTTGTGTTTGGGGGCCTGTGGCTGGGAGTGGCCGGCTGGCTCCTTAGAATCCACGATACGCAGGATGGTTCCCAGACCAGAGGTGGCACCAGTGCCAAGTTGGGCTGGTTTGATTGTAACAAGTGCGTCCGGGAATCTGCCATCCAGAAGCGGGGCAGCTTACTTTTGTTTGCCAGGGAAACGGGCCGAGGTTTGTGTCTGGGGGCCTATGGCTGGGAGTGGCCGGCTGGCTCATGAAAAGCTACGATAGGCAGGATGGTGACCAGACCCATGGTGGCACCAGTGCCAAGTTGGGCTGGTTTGATAGTACCAAGTGGCTCCTGCAATCTGCCATCAAAAAGTCGGCAAGCGAGTGTTGATTTCCAGGGAAAAGCGTCGTTGTTTGTGTTTGGGGGCCTGTGGCTGGGAGTGGCCGGCTGGCTCCTTAGAATCCACGATACGCAGCATGGTTCCCAGACCCAAGGTGGCACCAGTGCCAAGTCGGGCTGGCTTGATAATACCAAGTGGTTCCTGCAATCGGCCATCAAAATATTCGCAGGCGAGTTTTGTTTTCCAGGGAAAAGCGCCGTTGTTTGTGCCTGGGGCCCTATGGCCTGGAGTGGACGGATGGCTAATTAGAATCCACGATACACAGGATGGTTCCCAGACCCATGGTGGCACCAGTGCCAAGTTGGGCTGGTTTGATAGTACCAAGTGGTTCCTGCAATCTGCCATCCAGAAGCGGGGCAGCTTACTTTTGTTTGCCAGGGAAACGGTCCGAGGTTTGTGTCTGGGGGCCTATGGCTGGGAGTGACCGGCTGGCTCCTGAAAAGCTACGATAGGCAGGATGGTGACCAGACCCATGGTGGCACCAGTGCCAAGTTGGGCTGGCTTGATAATACCAAGTGGTTCCTGCAATCGGCCATCAAAATGTTGGCAGGCGAGTTTTGTTTTCCAGGGAAAAGCGCCGTTGTTTGTGCCTGGGGCCCTATGGCCTGGAGTGGACGGATGGCTAATTAGAACCCACGATACGCAGGATGGTTCCCAGACCTGAGGTGGCACCAGTGCCAAGTTGGGCTGGTTTGACGGTGCAAAGTGGCTCCTGCAATCTGCCATGCAGAAGCGGGGCAGCTTACTTTTGTTTGCCAGGGAAACGGGCCGAAATATTTGTCTGGGGGCCTCTGGCTGGGGGTGGCTGGCTGGCTCCTGAAAAGCTACGATAGGCAGGATGGTGACCAGACCCATGGTGGCACCAGTGCCAAGTTGGGCTGGTTTGATAGTACCAAGTGGCTCCTGCAATCTGCCATCACAAACTTGGCAGGCGAGTTTTGTTTTCCAGGGAAAAGCGCCGTTGTTTGTGTTTGGGGGCCTGTGGCAGGGAGTGGCCGGCTGGCTCCTTAGAATCCACGATACGCAGCATGGTTCCCAGACCCAAGGTGGCACCAGTGCCAAGTCGGGCTGGCTTGATAATACCAAGTGGTTCCTGCAATCGGCCATCAAAAAGTTGGCAGGCGAGTTTTGTTTTCCAGGTAAAAGCGCCGTTGTTTGTGCCTGGGGCCCTATGGCCTGGAGTGGACGGATGGCTAATTAGAATCCACGATACAAAGGATGGTTCCCAGACCCATGGTGGCACCAGTGCCATGTTGGGCTGGTTTGATAGTAACAAGTGGTTCCTGCAATCTGCCATCCAGAAGCGGGGCAGCTTACTTTTGTTTGCCAGGGAAACGGGCCGAGGTTTTTGTCTGGGGGCCTATGGCTGGGAGTGACCGGCTGGCTCGTGAAAAGCTACGATAGGCAGGATGGTGACCAGACCCATGACGGCACCAGTGCCAAGTTGGGCTGGTTTGATAGTACCAAGTGGCTCCTGCAATCTGCCATCACAAACTTGGCGGGCGAGTTTTGTTTTCCAGGGAAAAGCGCCGTTGTTTGTGTTTGGGGGCCTGTGGCTGGGAGTGGCCGGCTGGCTCCTTAGAATCCACGATACTCAGCATGGTTCCCAGATCAGTGGTGGCACCAGTGCCAAGTCGGGCTGGTTTGATAGTACCAAGTGGCTCCTGCAATCAGCCATCCAGAAGCGGGGCAGCTTACTTTTGTTTGCCAGGGAAACGGGCCGAGCTTTGTGTCTGGGGGCCTATGGCTGGGAGTGACCGGCTGGCTCCTGAAAAGCTACGATAGGCAGGATGGTGACCAGACCCATGGTGGCACCAGTGCCAAGTTGGGCTGGTTTGATAGTACCAAGTGGCTCCTGCAATCTGCCATCAAAAAGTTGGCAGGCGAGTTTTGTTTTCCAGGGAAAAGCGCCGTTGTTTGTGTTTGGGGGCCTGTGGCTGGGAGTGGCCGGCTGGCTAATTAGAACCCACGATACGCAGGATGGTTCCCAGACCAGAGGTGGCAACAGTGACAAGTCGGGCCAGTTTGATGGTGCAAAGTGGCTCCTGCAATCTGCCATCCAGAAGCAGGGCTGCTTACTTTTGTTTGCCAGGGAAAGGAGCCGAGGTTTTTGTCTGGGGGCCTATGGCTGGGAGTGACCAGCTGGCTCCTGAAAAGGTACGATAGGCAGGATGGTTACCAGACCCATGGTGGCACCAGTGCCAAGTTGGGCTGATTTGATAGTACCAAGTGGCTCCTGCAATCTGCCATCAAAATGTTGGTAGGCGAGTTTTGTTTTCCAGGGAAAAGCGCCGTTGTTTGTGTTTGGGGGCCTGTGGGTGGGAGTGGCCGGATGGCTAATTAGAATCCACGATACGCAGGATGGTTCCCAGACCTAAAGTGGCACCAGTGACAAGTCGGGCCAGTTTGATGGTGCAAAGTTGCTACTGAAATCTGCCATCCAGAAACGGGGCAGCTTACTTTTGTTTGCCAGGGAAACGGGCCAAGGTTTGTGTCTGGGGGCCTATGGCTGTGAGTGACCCGCTAGGTCCTTAAAAGCTACGAGAGGCATGATGGTGACCAGACCCATGGTGGCACCAGTGCCAAGTTGGGCTGGTTTGATAGTACCAAGTGGCTCCTGCAATCTGCCATCAAAAAGTCGGCAAGCGAGTGTTGATTTCCAGGGAAAAGCGCCGTTGTTTGTGTTTGGGGGCCTGTGGCAGGGAGTGGCCGGCTGGCTCCTTAGAATCCACGATACGCAGCATGGTTCCCAGACCCAAGGTGGCACCAGTGCCAAGTCGGGCTGGCTTGATAATACCAAGTGGTTCCTGCAATCGGCCATCAAAAAGTTGGCAGGCGAGTTTTGTTTTCCAGGGAAAAGCGCCGTTGTTTTTGTTTGGGGGCCTATGGGTGGGAGTGGCCGGCTGGCTCCTTAGAATCCACGAGACGCAGGATGGTTCCCAGACCTGAGGTGGCACCAGTGCCAAGTTGGGCTGGTTTGATAGTACCAAGTGCGTCCTGCAATCTGCCATCCAGAAGCGGGGTAGCTTACTTTTGTTTGCCAGGGAAACGGGCCGAGGTTTGTGTCTGGGGGCCTATGGCTGGGAGTGACCGGCTGGCTCCTGAAAAGCTACGATAGGCAGGATGGTGACCAGACCCATGGTGGCACCAGTGCCAAGTTGGGCTGGTTTGATAGTACCAAGTGGCTCCTGCAATCTGCCATCAAAAAGTTGGCAGGTGAGTTTTGTTTTCCAGGGAAAAGCGCCGTTGTTTGTGTTTGGGGGCCTGTGGTTGGGAGTGGCCAGCTGGCTCCTTAGAATCCACGATACGCAGGATGGTTCCCAGACCAGAGGTCGCAGCAGTGCCAAGTCGGGCTGGTTTGATGGTGCAAAGTGGCTCCTGCAATCTGCCATCCAGAAGCGGGGTAGCTTACTTTTGTTTGCCAGGGAAACGGGCCGAGGTTTGTGACTGGGGGCCTATGGCTGGGAGTGACCGGCTGGCGCCTGAAAAGCTACGATAGGCAGGATGGTGACCAGACCCATGGTGGCACCAGTGCCAAGTTGGGCTGGTTTGATAGTACCAAGTGGCTCCTGCAATCTGCCATCAAAAAGTTGGCAGGCCAGTTTTGTTTTCCAGGGAAAAGCGCCGTTGTTTCTGTTTGGGGGCCTGTGGCTGGGAGTGGCCGGCTGCCTCCTTTGAACCCAGGATACGCAGGATGGTTCCCAGAGCCAAGGTTACGCCAGTGCCAAGTTCGGCTGGTTTGATAGTACCAAGTGGATCCTGCAAACTGCCATCCAGAAGCGGGACAGCTTAATTTTGTTTCCCAGGGAAACGGGCCGAGGTATTTGTCTGGGGGCCTATGGCTGGGCGTGACTGGCTGGCTACTGAAAAGCTACGATAGGCAGGATGGTTACCAGGCTCATGGTGGCCCCACTGCCAAGTCGGGCTGGTTTGATAATACTAAATAACTCCTGAAATCTGCCATCCAGACGCGGGGCAGCGGATTTCTGTTTGCTGGAGAAAAGTTCCGTGGTTTTTTTTTGGGGGTATATGGCTGGACGTGGCCGGCTGGCTCCTTAAAAATCTCGATACGCAGGATTGTTCCCTGACCCAAGGTGGCATGAGTGCCAAGTCGGGCTGTTTTCGTAGTACCAAGTGCGTCCTGCAATTTGCCATCCAGAAGAGGGGCAGTTGAGTTTTGTTTGCCAGAGAAAAGGACCGTGGTATATGTTTGGGGGCATATGGCTGAGAGTGGCCGGCTGGCCCCTGAAAATCCACGATAGGCAGGATGGTTCCCAGAACCAAGGTGGCACCAGTGCCATGTTGGCCTGGTTTGATAGTACCATGTGGCTCCTGCAATCTGCCATCCAGAAGCGGGGCTGCTTACTTTTGCTTGCCAGGGAAACGGGCCGAGATATTTGTCTGGGGGCCTATGGCTGGGAGTGACCGGCTGGCTCCTGAAAAGCTACGATAGGCAGGATGGTGACCAGACCCATGGTGGCACCAGTGCCATGTTGGGCTGGTTTGATAGTACCAAGTGGCTCCTGCAATCTGCCATCAAAAACTTGGCAGGCCAGTTTTGTTTTCCAGGGAAAAGCGCCGTTGTTTCTGTTTGGGGGCCTGTGGCTGGGAGTGGCCGGCTGCCTCCTTTGAACCCAGGATACGCAGGAGGGTTCCCAGAGCCAAGGTTACGCCAGTGCCAAGTTCGGCTGGTTTGATAGTACCAAGTGGATCCTGCAAACTGCCATCCAGAAGCGGGACAGCTTAATTTTGTTTCCCAGGGAAACGGGCCGAGGTATTTGTCTGGGGGCCTATGGCTGGGCGTGACTGGCTGGCTACTGAAAAGCTACGATAGGCAGGATGGTTACCAGGCTCATGGTGGCCCCACTGCCAAGTCGGGCTGGTTTGATAATACTAAATAACTCCTGAAATCTGCCATCCAGACGCGGGGCAGCGGATTTCTGTTTGCTGGAGAAAAGTTCCGTGGTTTTATTTTGGGGGTATATGGCTGGACGTGGCCGGCTGGCTCCTTAAAAATCTCGATACGCAGGATTGTTCCCTGACCCAAGGTGGCATGAGTGCCAAGTCGGGCTGTTTTCGTAGTACCAAGTGCGTCCTGCAATTTGCCATCCAGAAGAGGGGCAGTTGAGTTTTGTTTGCCAGAGAAAAGGACCGTGGTATATGTTTGGGGGCATATGGCTGAGAGTGGCCGGCTGGCCCCTGAAAATCCACGATAGGCAGGATGGTTCCCAGAACCAAGGTGGCACCAGTGCCATGTTGGCCTGGTTTGATAGTACCATGTGGCTCCTGCAATCTGCCATCCAGAAGCGGGGCAGCTTACTTTTGTTTGCCAGGGAAACGGGCCGAGCTTTGTGTCTGGGGGCCTATGGCTGGGAGTGACCGGCTGGCTCCTGAAAAGCTACGATAGGCAGGATGGTGACCAGACCCATGGTGGCACCAGTGCCAAGTTGGGCTGGTTTGATAGTACCAAGTGGCTCCTGCAATCTGCCATCAAAAAGTTGTCAGGCGAGTTTTGTTTTCCAGGGAAAAGCGCCGTTGTTTGTGTTTGGGGGCCTGTGGCTGGGAGTGGCCGGCTGGCTAATTAGAACCCACGATACGCAGGATGGTTCCCAGACCAGAGGTGGCAACAGTGACAAGTCGGGCCAGTTTGATGGTGCAAAGTGGCTCCTGCAATCTGCCATCCAGAAGCAGGGCTGCTTACTTTTGTTTGCCAGGGAAAGGAGCCGAGGTTTTTGTCTGGGGGCCTATGGCTGGGAGTGACCAGCTGGCTCCTGAAAAGGTACGATAGGCAGGATGGTTACCAGACCCATGGTGGCACCAGTGCCAAGTTGGGCTGATTTGATAGTACCAAGTGGCTCCTGCAATCTGCCATCAAAATGTTGGTAGGCGAGTTTTGTTTTCCAGGGAAAAGCGCCGTTGTTTGTGTTTGGGGGCCTGTGGGTGGGAGTGGCCGGATGGCTAATTAGAATCCACGATACGCAGGATGGTTCCCAGACCTAAAGTGGCACCAGTGACAAGTCGGGCCAGTTTGATGGTGCAAAGTTGCTACTGAAATCTGCCATCCAGAAACGGGGCAGCTTACTTTTGTTTGCCAGGGAAACGGGCCAAGGTTTGTGTCTGGGGGCCTATGGCTGTGAGTGACCCGCTAGGTCCTTAAAAGCTACGAGAGGCATGATGGTGACCAGACCCATGGTGGCACCAGTGCCAAGTTGGGCTGGTTTGATAGTACCAAGTGGCTCCTGCAATCTGCCATCAAAAAGTCGGCAAGCGAGTGTTGATTTCCAGGGAAAAGCGCCGTTGTTTGTGTTTGGGGGCCTGTGGCAGGGAGTGGCCGGCTGGCTCCTTAGAATCCACGATACGCAGCATGGTTCCCAGACCCAAGGTGGCACCAGTGCCAAGTCGGGCTGGCTTGATAATACCAAGTGGTTCCTGCAATCGGCCATCAAAAAGTTGGCAGGCGAGTTTTGTTTTCCAGGGAAAAGCGCCGTTGTTTTTGTTTGGGGGCATATGGGTGGGAGTGGCCGGCTGGCTCCTTAGAATCCACGAGACGCAGGATGGTTCCCAGACCTGAGGTGGCACCAGTGCCAAGTTGGGCTGGTTTGATAGTACCAAGTGCGTCCTGCAATCTGCCATCCAGAAGCGGGGTAGCTTACTTTTGTTTGCCAGGGAAACGGGCCGAGGTTTGTGTCTGGGGGCCTATGGCTGGGAGTGACCGGCTGGCTCCTGAAAAGCTACGATAGGCAGGATGGTGACCAGACCCATGGTGGCACCAGTGCCAAGTTGGGCTGGTTTGATAGTACCAAGTGGCTCCTGCAATCTGCCATCAAAAAGTTGGCAGGTGAGTTTTGTTTTCCAGGGAAAAGCGCCGTTGTTTGTGTTTGGGGGCCTGTGGTTGGGAGTGGCCAGCTGGCTCCTTAGAATCCACGATACGCAGGATGGTTCCCAGACCAGAGGTCGCAGCAGTGCCAAGTCGGGCTGGTTTGATGGTGCAAAGTGGCTCCTGCAATCTGCCATCCAGAAGCGGGGTAGCTTACTTTTGTTTGCCAGGGAAACGGGCCGAGGTTTGTGACTGGGGGCCTATGGCTGGGAGTGACCGGCTGGCGCCTGAAAAGCTACGATAGGCAGGATGGTGACCAGACCCATGGTGGCACCAGTGCCAAGTTGGGCTGGTTTGATAGTACCAAGTGGCTCCTGCAATCTGCCATCAAAAAGTTGGCAGGCCAGTTTTGTTTTCCAGGGAAAAGCGCCGTTGTTTCTGTTTGGGGGCCTGTGGCTGGGAGTGGCCGGCTGCCTCCTTTGAACCCAGGATACGCAGGATGGTTCCCAGAGCCAAGGTTACGCCAGTGCCAAGTTCGGCTGGTTTGATAGTACCAAGTGGATCCTGCAAACTGCCATCCAGAAGCGGGACAGCTTAATTTTGTTTCCCAGGGAAACGGGCCGAGGTATTTGTCTGGGGGCCTATGGCTGGGCGTGACTGGCTGGCTACTGAAAAGCTACGATAGGCAGGATGGTTATCAGGCTCATGGTGGCCCCACTGCCAAGTCGGGCTGGTTTGATAATACTAAATAACTCCTGAAATCTGCCATCCAGACGCGGGGCAGCGGATTTCTGTTTGCTGGAGAAAAGTTCCGTGGTTTTTTTTGGGGGGTATATGGCTGGACGTGGCCGGCTGGCTCCTTAAAAATCTCGATACGCAGGATTGTTCCCTGACCCAAGGTGGCATGAGTGCCAAGTCGGGCTGTTTTCGTAGTACCAAGTGCGTCCTGCAATTTGCCATCCAGAAGAGGGGCAGTTGAGTTTTGTTTGCCAGAGAAAAGGACCGTGGTATATGTTTGGGGGCATATGGCTGAGAGTGGCCGGCTGGCCCCTGAAAATCCACGATAGGCAGGATGGTTCCCAGAACCAAGGTGGCACCAGTGCCATGTTGGCCTGGTTTGATAGTACCATGTGGCTCCTGCAATCTGCCATCCAGAAGCGGGGCTGCTTACTTTTGCTTGCCAGGGAAACGGGCCGAGATATTTGTCTGGGGGCCTATGGCTGGGAGTGACCGGCTGGCTCCTGAAAAGCTACGATAGGCAGGATGGTGACCAGACCCATGGTGGCACCAGTGCCATGTTGGGCTGGTTTGATAGTACCAAGTGGCTCCTGCAATCTGCCATCAAAAACTTGGCAGGCCAGTTTTGTTTTCCAGGGAAAAGCGCCGTTGTTTCTGTTTGGGGGCCTGTGGCTGGGAGTGGCCGGCTGCCTCCTTTGAACCCAGGATACGCAGGATGGTTCCCAGAGCCAAGGTTACGCCAGTGCCAAGTTCGGCTGGTTTGATAGTACCAAGTGGATCCTGCAAACTGCCATCCAGAAGCGGGACAGCTTAATTTTGTTTCCCAGGGAAACGGGCCGAGGTATTTGTCTGGGGGCCTATGGCTGGGCGTGACTGGCTGGCTACTGAAAAGCTACGATAGGCAGGATGGTTACCAGGCTCATGGTGGCCCCACTGCCAAGTCGGGCTGGTTTGATAATACTAAATAACTCCTGAAATCTGCCATCCAGACGCGGGGCAGCGGATTTCTGTTTGCTGGAGAAAAGTTCCGTGGTTTTTTTTTGGGGGTATATGGCTGGACGTGGCCGGCTGGCTCCTTAAAAATCTCGATACGCAGGATTGTTCCCTGACCCAAGGTGGCATGAGTGCCAAGTCGGGCTGTTTTCGTAGTACCAAGTGCGTCCTGCAATTTGCCATCCAGAAGAGGGGCAGTTGAGTTTTGTTTGCCAGAGAAAAGGACCGTGGTATATGTTTGGGGGCATATGGCTGAGAGTGGCCGGCTGGCCCCTGAAAATCCACGATAGGCAGGATGGTTCCCAGAACCAAGGTGGCACCAGTGCCATGTTGGCCTGGTTTGATAGTACCATGTGGCTCCTGCAATCTGCCATCCAGAAGCGGGGCTGCTTACTTTTGCTTGCCAGGGAAACGGGCCGAGATATTTGTCTGGGGGCCTATGGCTGGGAGTGACCGGCTGGCTCCTGAAAAGCTACGATAGGCAGGATGGTGACCAGACCCATGGTGGCACCAGTGCCAAGTTGGGCTGGTTTGATAGTACCAAGTGGCTCCTGCAATCTGCCATCAAAAAGTTGTCAGGCGAGTTTTGTTTTCCAGGGAAAAGCGCCGTTGTTTGTGTTTGGGGGCCTGTGGCTGGGAGTGGCCGGCTGGCTAATTAGAACCCACGATACGCAGGATGGTTCCCAGACCAGAGGTGGCAACAGTGACAAGTCGGGCCAGTTTGATGGTGCAAAGTGGCTCCTGCAATCTGCCATCCAGAAGCAGGGCTGCTTACTTTTGTTTGCCAGGGAAAGGAGCCGAGGTTTTTGTCTGGGGGCCTATGGCTGGGAGTGACCAGCTGGCTCCTGAAAAGGTACGATAGGCAGGATGGTTACCAGACCCATGGTGGCACCAGTGCCAAGTTGGGCTGATTTGATAGTACCAAGTGGCTCCTGCAATCTGCCATCAAAATGTTGGTAGGCGAGTTTTGTTTTCCAGGGAAAAGCGCCGTTGTTTGTGTTTGGGGGCCTGTGGGTGGGAGTGGCCGGATGGCTAATTAGAATCCACGATACGCAGGATGGTTCCCAGACCTAAAGTGGCACCAGTGACAAGTCGGGCCAGTTTGATGGTGCAAAGTTGCTACTGAAATCTGCCATCCAGAAACGGGGCAGCTTACTTTTGTTTGCCAGGGAAACGGGCCAAGGTTTGTGTCTGGGGGCCTATGGCTGTGAGTGACCCGCTAGGTCCTTAAAAGCTACGAGAGGCATGATGGTGACCAGACCCATGGTGGCACCAGTGCCAAGTTGGGCTGGTTTGATAGTACCAAGTGGCTCCTGCAATCTGCCATCAAAAAGTCGGCAAGCGAGTGTTGATTTCCAGGGAAAAGCGCCGTTGTTTGTGTTTGGGGGCCTGTGGCAGGGAGTGGCCGGCTGGCTCCTTAGAATCCACGATACGCAGCATGGTTCCCAGACCCAAGGTGGCACCAGTGCCAAGTCGGGCTGGCTTGATAATACCAAGTGGTTCCTGCAATCGGCCATCAAAAAGTTGGCAGGCGAGTTTTGTTTTCCAGGGAAAAGCGCCGTTGTTTTTGTTTGGGGGCATATGGGTGGGAGTGGCCGGCTGGCTCCTTAGAATCCACGAGACGCAGGATGGTTCCCAGACCTGAGGTGGCACCAGTGCCAAGTTGGGCTGGTTTGATAGTACCAAGTGCGTCCTGCAATCTGCCATCCAGAAGCGGGGTAGCTTACTTTTGTTTGCCAGGGAAACGGGCCGAGGTTTGTGTCTGGGGGCCTATGGCTGGGAGTGACCGGCTGGCTCCTGAAAAGCTACGATAGGCAGGATGGTGACCAGACCCATGGTGGCACCAGTGCCAAGTTGGGCTGGTTTGATAGTACCAAGTGGCTCCTGCAATCTGCCATCAAAAAGTTGGCAGGTGAGTTTTGTTTTCCAGGGAAAAGCGCCGTTGTTTGTGTTTGGGGGCCTGTGGTTGGGAGTGGCCAGCTGGCTCCTTAGAATCCACGATACGCAGGATGGTTCCCAGACCAGAGGTCGCAGCAGTGCCAAGTCGGGCTGGTTTGATGGTGCAAAGTGGCTCCTGCAATCTGCCATCCAGAAGCGGGGTAGCTTACTTTTGTTTGCCAGGGAAACGGGCCGAGGTTTGTGACTGGGGGCCTATGGCTGGGAGTGACCGGCTGGCGCCTGAAAAGCTACGATAGGCAGGATGGTGACCAGACCCATGGTGGCACCAGTGCCAAGTTGGGCTGGTTTGATAGTACCAAGTGGCTCCTGCAATCTGCCATCAAAAAGTTGGCAGGCCAGTTTTGTTTTCCAGGGAAAAGCGCCGTTGTTTCTGTTTGGGGGCCTGTGGCTGGGAGTGGCCGGCTGCCTCCTTTGAACCCAGGATACGCAGGATGGTTCCCAGAGCCAAGGTTACGCCAGTGCCAAGTTCGGCTGGTTTGATAGTACCAAGTGGATCCTGCAAACTGCCATCCAGAAGCGGGACAGCTTAATTTTGTTTCCCAGGGAAACGGGCCGAGGTATTTGTCTGGGGGCCTATGGCTGGGCGTGACTGGCTGGCTACTGAAAAGCTACGATAGGCAGGATGGTTATCAGGCTCATGGTGGCCCCACTGCCAAGTCGGGCTGGTTTGATAATACTAAATAACTCCTGAAATCTGCCATCCAGACGCGGGGCAGCGGATTTCTGTTTGCTGGAGAAAAGTTCCGTGGTTTTTTTTGGGGGGTATATGGCTGGACGTGGCCGGCTGGCTCCTTAAAAATCTCGATACGCAGGATTGTTCCCTGACCCAAGGTGGCATGAGTGCCAAGTCGGGCTGTTTTCGTAGTACCAAGTGCGTCCTGCAATTTGCCATCCAGAAGAGGGGCAGTTGAGTTTTGTTTGCCAGAGAAAAGGACCGTGGTATATGTTTGGGGGCATATGGCTGAGAGTGGCCGGCTGGCCCCTGAAAATCCACGATAGGCAGGATGGTTCCCAGAACCAAGGTGGCACCAGTGCCATGTTGGCCTGGTTTGATAGTACCATGTGGCTCCTGCAATCTGCCATCCAGAAGCGGGGCTGCTTACTTTTGCTTGCCAGGGAAACGGGCCGAGATATTTGTCTGGGGGCCTATGGCTGGGAGTGACCGGCTGGCTCCTGAAAAGCTACGATAGGCAGGATGGTGACCAGACCCATGGTGGCACCAGTGCCATGTTGGGCTGGTTTGATAGTACCAAGTGGCTCCTGCAATCTGCCATCAAAAACTTGGCAGGCCAGTTTTGTTTTCCAGGGAAAAGCGCCGTTGTTTCTGTTTGGGGGCCTGTGGCTGGGAGTGGCCGGCTGCCTCCTTTGAACCCAGGATACGCAGGATGGTTCCCAGAGCCAAGGTTACGCCAGTGCCAAGTTCGGCTGGTTTGATAGTACCAAGTGGATCCTGCAAACTGCCATCCAGAAGCGGGACAGCTTAATTTTGTTTCCCAGGGAAACGGGCCGAGGTATTTGTCTGGGGGCCTATGGCTGGGCGTGACTGGCTGGCTACTGAAAAGCTACGATAGGCAGGATGGTTACCAGGCTCATGGTGGCCCCACTGCCAAGTCGGGCTGGTTTGATAATACTAAATAACTCCTGAAATCTGCCATCCAGACGCGGGGCAGCGGATTTCTGTTTGCTGGAGAAAAGTTCCGTGGTTTTTTTTTTGGGGTATATGGCTGGACGTGGCCGGCTGGCTCCTTAAAAATCTCGATACGCAGGATTGTTCCCTGACCCAAGGTGGCATGAGTGCCAAGTCGGGCTGTTTTCGTAGTACCAAGTGCGTCCTGCAATTTGCCATCCAGAAGAGGGGCAGTTGAGTTTTGTTTGCCAGAGAAAAGGACCGTGGTATATGTTTGGGGGCATATGGCTGAGAGTGGCCGGCTGGCCCCTGAAAATCCACGATAGGCAGGATGGTTCCCAGAACCAAGGTGGCACCAGTGCCATGTTGGCCTGGTTTGATAGTACCATGTGGCTCCTGCAATCTGCCATCCAGAAGCGGGGCTGCTTACTTTTGCTTGCCAGGGAAACGGGCCGAGATATTTGTCTGGGGGCCTATGGCTGGGAGTGACCGGCTGGCTCCTGAAAAGCTACGATAGGCAGGATGGTGACCAGACCCATGGTGGCACCAGTGCCAAGTTGGGCTGGTTTGATAGTACCAAGTGGCTCCTGCAATCTGCCATCCAAAAGTTGTCAGGCGAGTTTTGTTTTCCAGGGAAAAGCGCCGTTGTTCTTGTTTAGAGGCCTGTGGCTGGGAGTGGCCGGCTGCCTCCTTTGAACCCAGGATACGCAGGATGGTTCCCAGAGCCAAGGTGGCACCAGTGCCAAGTTGGGCTGGTTTGATAGTACCAAGTGGCTCCTGCAATCTGCCATCCAGAAGCGGGACAGCTTACTTTTGTTTCCCAGGGAAACGGGCCGAGGTATTTGTCTGGGGGCCTATGGCTGGGAGTGACCGGCTGGCTACTGAAAAGCTACGATAGGCAGGATGGTTACCAGACTCATGGTGGCACCAGTGCCAAGTCGGGCTGGTTTGATAATACTAAATAGCTCCTGAAATCTGCCATTCAGACGCGGGGCAGCGGATTTTTGTTTGCTGGAGAAAAGTTCCGTGGTTTTATTTTGGGGGTATATGGCTGGACGTGGCCGGCTGGCTCCATAAAAAGATCGATACGCAGGATTGTTCCCTGACCCAAGGTGGCATCAGTGCCAAGTCGGGCTGTTTTCGTAGTACCAAGTGCGTCCTGCAATTTGCCATCCAGAAGAGGGGCAGTTGAGTTTTGTTTGTCAGAGAAAAGGGCCGTGGTATGTGTTTGGATCCATATGGCTGAGATTGGCCGGCTGGCCCCTGAAAATCCACGATAGGCAGGATGGTTCCCAGAGCCAAGGTGGCACCAGTGCCATGTTTGCCTGGTCTGATAGTACCATGTGCCTCCTGCAATCTGCCATCAAAATGTTGGCAGGCGAGTTTTGTTTTCCAGGGAAAAGCGCCGTATTTTGTGTTTGGGCGCCTGTGGCTCAGAGTGGCCGGGTGGCTGCTTAGAATCCACGATACGCAGGATGGTTCCCAGACCCAAGGTGGCACCAGTGCCAAGTCGGGCTGGTTTGACACTACCAAGTGGCTCCTGCAATCTGCCATCCAGAATCGGGGCAGCTTAATTTTGTTTGCCAGGGAAACGGTCCGAGGTTTGTGTCTGGGGGCCTATGGCTGGGAGTGACCGGCTGGCTCCTGAAATGCTACAATAGGCAGGATGGTTCCCAGACCCATAGTGGCACCAGTACCAAGTTGGGATGATTTGATAGTACCAAGTGGCTCCTGCAATCTGCCATCAAAAAGCTGGCAGGCGAGTTTTGTTTTCCAGGGAAAAGCGCCGTTGTTTGTGTTTGGGGGCCTGTGGCTGGGAGTGGCCGGCTGGCTCCTTAGAATCCACGATATGCAGGATTGTTCCCAGACCCAAGGTGGCACCAGTGCCAAGTCGGGCTGGTTTGATGGTGCAAAGTGGCTCCTGCAATCTGCCATCCAGACGCGGGGCAGCGGATTTTTGTTTCCATGAGAAATGGTCCATGGTTTGTTTTTGGGGGTATATGGCTCAGCGTGGCCGGCTGGCTCCTTAAAAAGCTCGATATGCAGGATGGTTCCCTGACACAAGGTGGCACCAGTGCCACGTCGGGCGGTTTTCGTAGTACAAAGTGCGTCCTAAAATTTGCCATCCAGAAGAGGGGCAGTTGAGTTTTGTTTGCCTGTGAAACGGGCCGTTGTTTTTGATTGGGGTCTGTGGCCGAGAGTGTTCGGCTGGCTCCTGACAACCCACAATACGCAGGATGGTTCCCAGACCCAAGGTGGCACCAGTGCCAAGTCGGGCTGGTTTGATAGTACCAAGTGGCTCCTGCAATCTGCCATCCAGAAGCGGTGCAGTTGAGTTTTGTTTGCCAGAGAAAAGGGCCGTGGGTTGTGTTTGGGGGCATATGGCTTGGAGTGGCCGGCTGTCTCATTAAAAAGATCGATACGCAGGATGGTTCCGAGACCCAAGGTGGCACCAGTGCCAAGTCGGGCTGTTTTTATAGTACCAAGTGCGTCCTGCAATTTGCCATCCAGAAGAGGGGCAGTGGAGTTTTGTTTGCCAGAGAATAGCGCCGTTGTTTGTGTTTGGGGGCTTGTGGCTGGGAGTGGCCGACTGGCGCCTTAGAATCTGTGTTACGCAGCATGGTTCCCAGACCAGAGGTGGCACCAGTTCCAAGTCGGGCTGGTTTGATAGTACCAAGGGGCTCCTGCAATCTGCCATCCAGAAGCGGGGCAGCTTACTTTTGTTTGCCAGGGAAACGGGCCGAGGTTTGTGACTGGGGACCTATGGCTGGGAGTGACCGGCTGGCTCCTGAAAAGCTACGATAGGCAGGATGGTGACCAGACCCATGGTGGCACCAGTGCCAAGTTGGGCTGGTTTGATAGTACCAAGTGGCTCCTGCAATCTGCCATCAAAAAGTTGGCAGGCGAGTTTTGTTTTCCAGGGAAAAGCGCCGTTGTTTGTGTTTGAGGGCCTGTGGCTGGGAGTGGCCGGCTGGCTCCTTAGAATCCACGATACGCAGGATGGTTCCCAGACCAGAGGTGGCACCTTTGCCAAGTTGGGCTGGTTTGATAGTACCAAGTGCGTCCTGCAATCTGCCATCCAGAAGCGGGGCAGCTTACTTTTGTTTGCCAGGGAAACGGGCCGAGGTTTGTGTCTGGGGGCCTATGGCTGGGAGTGACCTGCTAGGTCCTGAAAAGCTGCGATAGGCAGGATGGTGACCAGACCCATGGTGGCACCAGTGCCAAGTTGGGCTGGTTTGATAGTACCAAGTGGCTCCTGCAATCTGCCATCCAGAAGCGGGGTAGCTTACTTTTGTTTGCCAGGGAAACGGGCAGAGCTTTGTGTCTGGGGGCATATGGCTGAGAGTGGCCGTCTGGCCCCTGAAAATCCACGATAGGCAGGATGGTTCCCAGACCAGAGGTGGCACCAGTGCCAAGTCGGGCTGGTTTGATAGTACTAAATAGACCCTGCAATCTGCCATCAAAAAGTTGGCAGGCCAGTTTTGTTTTCCAAGGAAAAGCACCGTTGTTTGTGTTTGGGGGACTGTGGCTGGGAGTGGCCGGCTGGCTCCTTAGAACACACGATACGCAGGATGGTTCCCAGACCCAAGGTGGCACCAGTGCCACGTCGGGCTGGTTTGATGGTGAAAAGTGGCTCCTGCAATCTGCCATCCTGAAGCGGGGTAGCTTACTTTTGTGTGCCAGGGAAACGGGCCGAGGTTTATGACTGGGGGCCTAGGGCTAGGAGTGACAGGCTGGCTCCTGAAAAGCTACAATAGGCAGGATGGTTCCCAGACCCAAGGTGGCACCAGTGCCAAGTTGGGCTGGTTTGATGGTACCAAGTGGCTCCTGCAATCTGCCATCAAAAAGTTGGCAGGCCAGTTTTGTTTTCCAGGGAAAAGCGCCGTTGTTTGTGTTTGGGGGACTGTGGCTGGGAGTGGCCGGCTGGCTCCTTAGAACCCACGATACGCAGGATGGTTCCCAGACCAGAGGTGGCACCAGTGCCAAGTTGGGCTGGTTTGATAGTCCCAAGTGTCTCCTGCAATCTGCCATCCAGAAGCGGGGCAGCTTACTTTTGTTTGCCAGAGAAATAGGCCTAGGTTTTTGTTTGGGGGCCTGTGGCTAGGAGTGGCCGGCTGGCTCCTAAGAATCCACGATACGCAGGATGTTTACCAGACCCATGGTGGCACCAGTGCCAAGTTGGGCTGGTTTGATAGTACCATTGGCTCCTGCAAACTCCATCAAAAAGTTGGCAGGCGTGTTTTGTTTTCCAGGGAACAGCGCCGTTGATTTTGTTTGGGGGCCTGTGGCTGGGAGTGGCCGGCTGGCTCCTTAGAGACCACGATACGCAGGATGGTTCCCAGACCCAAGGTGGCACCAGTGCCAAGTCGGGCTGGTTTGATAGTACCAAGTGGCTCCTGCAATCTGCCATCCAGAAGTGAGGCAGCTAAGTTTTGTTTGCTAGAAAAAAGGGCCGTGGTTTTTGTTGGGGACCTGTGGCTGGGAGTAGCCGGCTGGCTCCTTAGAATCCACGATACGCAGGATGGTTCCCAGACCCAAGGTGGCACCAGTGCCAAGTTGGGCTGGTTTGATAGTACCAAGTGCGTCCTGCAATCTGCCATCCACAAGCGGCGCCGCTTAGTTTTGTTTGCCACGGAAACGGGCCGAGGTTTGTGTCTGGGGGCCTATGGCTGGGAGTGACCGGCTAGGTCCTGAAAATCTACGATAGGCAGGATGGTGACCAGACCCATGGTGGCACCAGTGCCAAGTTGGGCTGGTTTGATAGTACCAAGTGGCTCCGGCAATCTGCCATCAAAATTTGGCAGGCGAGTTTTGTTTTCCAGGGAAAAGCGCCGTTGTTTGTGTTTGAGGGCCTGTGGCTGGGAGTGGCCGGCTGGCTCCTTAGAATCCACGACACGCAGGATGGTTCCCAGACCTGAGGTGGCACCAGTGCCAAGTCGGGCTAGTTTGATGGTGCAAAGTGGCTCCTGCAATCTGCCATCCAGAAGCGGGGCAGCTTACTTTTGTTTTCCAGGGAAACGGGCCGAGCTTTTTGTCTGGGGTCTATGGCTGGGAGTGACCGGCTGGCTCCTGAAAAGCTACGATAGGCAGGATGGTGACCAGACCCATGGTGGCACCAGAGCCATGTTCGGCTGATTTCAAAGTACAAAGTTGCTCCTGCAATCTTCCATCAAAAAGTCAGCAGGCGAGTTTTGTTTTCCAGGGAAAAGCGCCGTTGTTTGTGTCTGCGGGCCTGTGGCTGGAGTGGCCGGCTGGCTCCTTTCAACACACGATACGCCGGATGGTTCCCAGACCTGAGGTGGCACCAGTGCCAAGTTGGGCTGGTTTGATAGTACCAAGTGGTTCCTGCAATCTGCCATCAAAATGTTGGCAGGCGAGTTTTGTTTTCCAGGCAAAAGCGCCGTTGTTTTTTTTTGGGGGCCTGTGGCTGGGAGTGGCCGGCTGGCTCCTTAGAATCCACGATACGCAGGATGGTTCCCAGACCAGAGGTGGCACCAGTACCAAGTCGGGCTGGTTTGATAATAACAAGTGGATCCTGCAATCTGCCATCCAGAAGCGGGGCAGCTTACTTTTGTTTGCCAGGGAAACGGGCCGAGCTTTGTGTCTGGGGGCCTATGGCTGGGAGTGACCGGCTGGCTCCTGAAAAGCTACGATAGGCAGGATGGTGACCAGACCCATGGTGGCACCAGTGCCAAGTTGGGCTGGTTTGATAGTACCAAGTGGCTCCTGCAATCTGCCATCAAAAAGTTGGCAGGCGAGTTTTGTTTTCCAGGGAAAAGCGTCGTTGTTTGTGTTTGGGGGCCTGTGGCTGGGAGTGGCCGTCTTGCTAATTGGAATCCACGATACGCATGATGGTTCCCAGACCTGAGGTGGCACCAGTGACAAGTCGGGCCAGTTTGATGGTGCAAAGTGGCTCCTGCAATCTGCCATCCAGAAGCGGGGCAGCTTACTTTTGTTTGCCAGGGAAACGGGCCGAGGTTTGTGTCTGGGGGCCTATGGCTGGGAGTGACCGGCTGGCTCCTGAAAAGCTACGATAATCAGGATGGTGACCAGACCCATGGTGGCACCAGTGCCAAGTTGGGCTGATTTGATAGTACCAAGTGGCTCCTGCGATCTGCCATCAAAAAGTTGGCAGGCGAGTTTTGTTTTCCAGGGAAAAGCGCTGTTGTTTGTATTTGGGGGCCTGTGGCTGGGAGTGACCGGCTGGCTCCTTAGAATCCACGATACGCAGGATGGTTCCCAGACCCAAGGTGGCACCAGTGCCAAGTTGGGCTGGTTTGATTATACCAAGTGGTTCCTGCAATCTGCCATCCAGAAGCGGGGCAGCTTACTTTTGTTTGCCAGGGAAACGGGCCGAGCTTTGTGTCTGGGGGCCTATGGCTGGGAGTGACCTGCTAGGTCCTGAAAAGCTACGATAGGCAGGATGGTGACCAGACCCATGGTGGCACCAGTGCCAAGTTGGGCTGGTTTGATAGTACCAAGTGGCTCCTGCAATCTGCCATCAAAAAGTTGGCAGGCGAGTTTTGTTTTCCAGGAAAAAGCGCCGTTGTTTGTGTTTGGGGGCCTGTGGCTGGGAGTGGCCGGCTGGCTCCTTAGAATCCACGATACGCAGCATTGTTCCCAGACCAGAGGTGGCACCAGTGCCAAGTCGGGCTAGTTTGATGGTGCAAAGTGGCTCCTGCAATCTGCCATCCAGTAGCGGGGTAGCTTACTTTTTTTTGCCAGGGAAACGGGCCGAGGTTTTTGTCTGGAGGCCTATGGCTGGGAGTGACCGGCTAGGTCCTGAAAAGCTACGATAGGCAGGATGGTGACCAGACCCATGGTGGCACCAGTGCCAAGTTGGGCTGGTTTGATAGTACCAAGTGGCTCCTGCAATCTGCCATCAAAACGTTGTCAGGCGAGTTTTGTTTTCCAGGGAAAAGCGCCGTTGTTTGTGTTTGCGGGCCTGTGGCTGGGAGTGGCCGGCTGACTCCTTAGAATCCACGATACGCAGGATGGTTCCCAGACCCAAGATGGCACCAGTGCCAAGTCGGGCTGGTTTGATAGTACCAAGTGGTTCCTGCAATCTGCCATCCAGAAGCGGGGTAGCTTACTTTTGTTTGCCAGGGAAACGGGCCGAGCTTTGTTTTTGGGGGCCTGTGGCTGGCAGTGGCCAGCTGGCTCCTGAAAATCCATGATACGCAGCATGGTTCCCAGACCCAAGATGGCACCAGTGCCAAGTGGGGCTGGTTTGACAGTGTCAAGTGCCTCATGCAATCTCCCATCCAGAAACGGGGCAGCTGAGTTCTTTTGCCTGTGAACCGGCCGTTGTTTTTGATTGGGGTCTGTGGCCGAGAATGGTCGACTGGCTACTGACAATCCACAATACGCAGGATGGTTCCCAGACTCAAGGTGGCACCAGGGCCAAGTCGGGCTCGTTTGATAGTACCAAGTGGCTCCTGCAATCTGCCATCCTGACGCGGGGCAGCGGATCTTTGTTTGCCAGAGTAAAGTTCCGTGGTTTGTTTTTGGGGGCATATGGCTGGGAGTGGCCGGCTGGCTCCTTAAGAAGCTCGATACGCAGGATGGTTCCCAGATCCATGGTGGCACCATTGCCTAGTTTGGCTGTTTTTGTAGTACCAAGTGCGTCCTGCAATTTTCCATCCAGAAGAAGGGCAGTTGAGTTTTGTTTTCCAGGGAAAAGCGCCGTTGTTTTTGTTTGGAGGCCTGTGGCTGGGAGTGGCCGGCTGGCTCCTTTCAACACACGATACGCCGGATGGTTCCCAACCCAAGGTGGCACCAGTGCCAAGTTGGGCTGGTTTGATAGTACCAAGTGGCTCCTGCAATCTGCCATCCAGAAGCGGGGCAGCTTACTTTTGTTTGCCAGGGAAACGGGCCGAGGTTTGTGACTGGGGGCCTATGGCTGGGAGTGACCGGCTGGCTCCTGAAAAGCTACGATAATCAGGATGGTGACCAGACCCATGGTGGCACCAGTGCCAAGTTGGGCTGATTTGATAGTACCAAGTGGCTCCTGCGATCTGCCATCAAAAAGTTGGCAGGCGAGTTTTGTTTTCCAGGGAAAAGCGCTGTTGTTTGTATTTGGGGGCCTGTGGCTGGGAGTGACCGGCTGGCTCCTTAGAATCCACGATACGCAGGATGGTTCCCAGACCCAAGGTGGCACCAGTGCCAAGTTGGGCTGGTTTGATTATACCAAGTGGTTCCTGCAATCTGCCATCCAGAAGCGGGGCAGCATACTTTTGTTTGCCAGGGAAACGGGCCGAGCTTTGTGTCTGGGGGCCTATGGCTGGGAGTGACCTGCTAGGTCCTGAAAAGCTACGTTAGGCAGGATGGTGACCAGACCCATGGTGGCACCAGTGCCAAGTTGGGCTGGTTTGATAGTACCAAGTGGCTCCTGCAATCTGCCATCAAAAAGTTGGCAGGCGAGTTTTGTTTTCCAGGAAAAAGCGCCGTTGTTTGTGTTTGGGGGCCTGTGGCTGGGAGTGGCCGGCTGGCTCCTTAGAATCCACGATACGCAGCATTGTTCCCAGACCAGAGGTGGCACCAGTGCCAAGTCGGGCTAGTTTGATGGTGCAAAGTGGCTCCTGCAATCTGCCATCCAGTAGCGGGGTAGCTTACTTTTTTTTGCCAGGGAAACGGGCCGAGGTTTTTGTCTGGAGGCCTATGGCTGGGAGTGACCGGCTAGGTCCTGAAAAGCTACGATAGGCAGGATGGTGACCAGACCCATGGTGGCACCAGTGCCAAGTTGGGCTGGTTTGATAGTACCAAGTGGCTCCTGCAATCTGCCATCAAAACGTTGTCAGGCGAGTTTTGTTTTCCAGGGAAAAGCGCTGTTGTTTGTATTTGGGGGCCTGTGGCTGGGAGTGACCGGCTGGCTCCTTAGAATCCACGATACGCAGGATGGTTCCCAGACCCAAGGTGGCACCAGTGCCAAGTTGGGCTGGTTTGATTATACCAAGTGGTTCCTGCAATCTGCCATCCAGAAGCGGGGCAGCTTACTTTTGTTTGCCAGGGAAACGGGCCGAGCTTTGTGTCTGGGGGCCTATGGCTGGGAGTGACCTGCTAGGTCCTGAAAAGCTACGTTAGGCAGGATGGTGACCAGACCCATGGTGGCACCAGTGCCAAGTTGGGCTGGTTTGATAGTACCAAGTGGCTCCTGCAATCTGCCATCAAAAAGTTGGCAGGCGAGTTTTGTTTTCCAGGAAAAAGCGCCGTTGTTTGTGTTTGGGGGCCTGTGGCTGGGAGTGGCCGGCTGGCTCCTTAGAATCCACGATACGCAGCATTGTTCCCAGACCAGAGGTGGCACCAGTGCCAAGTCGGGCTAGTTTGATGGTGCAAAGTGGCTCCTGCAATCTGCCATCCAGTAGCGGGGTAGCTTACTTTTTTTTGCCAGGGAAACGGGCCGAGGTTTTTGTCTGGAGGCCTATGGCTGGGAGTGACCGGCTAGGTCCTGAAAAGCTACGATAGGCAGGATGGTGACCAGACCCATGGTGGCACCAGTGCCAAGTTGGGCTGGTTTGATAGTACCAAGTGGCTCCTGCAATCTGCCATCAAAACGTTGTCAGGCGAGTTTTGTTTTCCAGGGAAAAGCGCCGTTGTTTGTGTTTGCGGGCCTGTGGCTGGGAGTGGCCGGCTGGCTCCTTAGAATCCACGATACGCAGGATGGTTCCCAGACCCAAGATGGCACCAGTGCCAAGTCGGGCTGGTTTGATAGTACCAAGTGGTTCCTGCAATCTGCCATCCAGAAGCGGGGTAGCTTACTTTTGTTTCCTAGGGAAACGGGCCGAGCTTTGTTTTTGGGGGCCTGTGGCTGGCAGTGGCCAGCTGGCTCCTGAAAATGCATGATACGCAGCATGGTTCCCAGACCCAAGATGGCACCAGTGCCAAGTGGGGCTGGTTTGACAGTGTCAAGTGCCTCATGCAATCTCCCATCCAGAAACGGGGCAGCTGAGTTCTTTTGCCTGTGAACCGGCCGTTGTTTTTGATTGGGGTCTGTGGCCGAGAATGGTCGACTGGCTACTGACAATCCACAATACGCAGGATGGTTCCCAGACTCAAGGTGGCACCAGGGCCAAGTCGGGCTCGTTTGATAGTACCAAGTGGCTCCTGCAATCTGCCATCCTGACGCGGGGCAGCGGATCTTTGTTTGCCAGAGTAAAGTTCCGTGGTTTGTTTTTGGGGGCATATGGCTGGGAGTGGCCGGCTGGCTCCTTAAGAAGCTCGATACGCAGGATGGTTCCCAGATCCATGGTGGCACCATTGCCTAGTTTGGCTGTTTTTGTAGTACCAAGTGCGTCCTGCAATTTTCCATCCAGAAGAAGGGCAGTTGAGTTTTGTTTTCCAGGGAAAAGCGCCGTTGTTTTTGTTTGGAGGCCTGTGGCTGGGAGTGGCCGGCTGGCTCCTTTCAACACACGATACGCCGGATGGTTCCCAACCCAAGGTGGCACCAGTGCCAAGTTGGGCTGGTTTGATAGTACCAAGTGGCTCCTGCAATCTGCCATCCAGAAGCGGGGCAGCTTACTTTTGTTTGCCAGGGAAACGGGCCGAGGTTTGTGACTGGGGGCCTATGGCTGGGAGTGACCGGCTGGCTCCTGAAAAGCTACGATAGGCAGGATGGTGACCAGACCCATGGTAGCACCAGTGCCAAGTTGGGCTGGTTTGATAGTACCAAGTGGCTCCTGCAATCTGCCATCAAAAACTTGGCAGGCGAGTTTTGTTTTCCAGGGAAAAGCGCCGTTGTTTGTGTTTGGGGGCCTGTGGGTGGGAGTGGCCGGCTGGCTCCTTAGAATCCACGATATGCAGGATGGTTCCCAGACCTGAGGTGGCACCAGTGCCAAGTCGGGCTGGTTTGATGGTGCAAAGTGGCTCCTGCGATCTGCCATCCAGACGCAGGGCAGCAGATTTTTGTTTCCAAGAGAAATGGTCCGTGGTTTGTTTTTGGGGGTATATGGCTGGGCGTGGCCTGCTGGCTCCTTAAAAAGCTACGATAGGCAGGATGGTTCCCTGACCCAAGGTGGCACCAGTGCCAAGTCGGGCGGTTTTCGTAGTACAAAGTGCGTCCTAAAATTTGCCATCCAGAAGAGGGGCAGTTGAGTTTTGTTTATCAGAGAAAAGGGCCGTGTTTTTTTTTTGGGGGCATATGGCTGAGAGTGGCCGTCTGGCCCCTGAAAATCCACGATAGGCAGGATGGTTCCCAGACCAGAGGTGGCACCAGTGCCAAGTCGGGCTGGTTTGATAGTACTAAATAGCACCTGCAATCTGCCATCAAAAAGTTGGCAGGCCAGTTTTCTTTTCCAGGGAAAAGCACCGTTGTTTGTGTTTGGGGGACTGTGGCTGGGAGTGGCCGGCTGGCTCCTTAGAACACACGATACGCAGGATGGTTCCCAGACCCAAGGTGGCACCAGTGCCACGTCGGGCTAGTTTGATGGTGCAAAGTGGCTCCTGCAATCTGCCATCCTGAAGTGGGGTAGCTTACTTTTGTGTGCCAGGAAACGGGCCGAGGTTTATGACTGGGGGCCTAGGGCTAGGAGTGACAGGCTGGCTCCTGAAAAGCTACAATAGGCAGGACTGGTTCCCAGACCCAAGGTGGCACCAGTGCCAAGTTGGGCTGGTTTGATGGTACCAAGTGGCTCCTGCAATCTGCCATCAAAAAGTTGGCAGGCCAGTTTTGTTTTCCAGGGAAAAGCGCCGTTGTTTGTGTTTGGGGACTGTGGCTGGGAGTGGCCGGCTGGCTCCTTAGAACACAGATACGCAGGATGGTTCCCAGACCAGAGGTGGCACCAGTGCCAAGTTGGGCTGGTTTGATAGTCCCAAGTGTCTCCTGCAATCTGCCATCCAGAAGCGGGGCAGCTTACTTCTTTTGTTTGCCAGAGAAATAGGCCTAGGTTTTGTTTGGGGGCCTGTGGCTAGGAGTGGCCGGCTGGCTCCTAAGAATCCACGATACGCAGGATGTTTACATGACCCATGGTGGCACCAGTGCCAAGTTGGGCTGGTTTGATAGTACCAAGTGGCTCCTGCAAACTCCATCAAAAAGTTGGCAGGCGTGTTTTGTTTTCCAGGGAACAGCGCCGTTGATTTTGTTTGGGGGCCTGTGGCTGGGAGTGGCCGGCTGGCTCCTTAGAATCCACGATACGCAGGATGGTTCCCAGACCCAAGGTGGCACCAGTGGCAAGTCGGGGCTGGTTTGATAGTACCAAGTGGCTCCGGCAATCTGCCATCCAGAAGTGAGGCAGCTAAGTTTTGTTTGCCAGAAAAAAAGGGCCGTGGTTTTTGTTGGGGGCCTGTGGCTGGGAGTAGCCGGCTGGCTCCTTAAAATCCACGATAGGCAGGATGGTTCCCAGACCCAAGGTGGCACCAGTGCCAAGTCGGGCTGGTTTGATAGTACCAAGTGGCTCCTGCAATCTGCCATCCAGAAGCGGGGCAGCTGAGTTTTGTTTGCCAGAGAAAAAGGCTGTGGTTTGTGTTTGGGGCCTGTGGCTGGCAGTGGCCGGCTGGCTCCTGAAAATCCACGATACGCAGCATGGTTCCCAGACCCAAGGTGGCACCAGTGCCAAGTGGGTCTCGTTTGACAGTGTAAAGTGCCTCCTGCAATCTCCCATCCAGAAGCGGGGCAGCTGAGTTTTTTTTGCCAGGGAAACGGACCTTTGTTTTTGATTGGGGTCTGTGGCCGAGAGTGGTCGGCTGTCTCCTGACAATCCACAATACGCAGGATGGTTCCCAGACCAAAGGTGGCACCAATGCCAAGTCGGGCTGGTTTGATAGTACCAAGTGTCTCCTGCAATCTGCCATCCAGAAGCGGGGCAGCTGAGTTTTGTTTGCCAGAGAAAAGGGCCGTGGGTTGTGTTTGGGGGCATATGGCTGGGAGTGGCCACCTGGCTCCTTAAAATGCACGATACGCCGCATGGTAACCAGACGCAAGGTGGCACCAGTGCCAAGTCGGGCTGTTTTTGTAGTACCCAGTGGCTTCTGCAATTTGCCATCCAGAAGCGGGGCAGAGTTGAATTTTGTTTGCTAGAGAAAAGGGCTGTGGTTTGTGTTTGGGGGCCTATGGCTGAGAGTGGCCGGCTGGCCCCTGAAAATCAACGATAGGCAGGATGGTTCCCAGATCCAAGGTGGCACCAGTGCCAAGTAAGGCTGGTTGTATGGTTCAAAGTGACTCCTGCAATCTGCCATCCAGAAGCGGGACAGCTGAGTTTTTTTTGCCAGAGAAAAGGTCCATGGTTTCTTTTTGGGGCATACGGCTGGGAATTGCCGGCTGGCTCCTTAAAATGCTCGATACGCAGGATGGTTCCCAGAGCCAAGGTGGCACCACTGCCAAGTCGGGCTCTTTTTGTAGTACCAAGTGCGTCTGCAATTTGCCATCCAGAAGAGGGGCAGTTGAGTTTTGTTTGCCAGAGAAAAGGGCCGAGGTTTGTGTTTGGGGGCATATGGCTGGGAGTGTTCGGCTGGTTCCTGAATATGTACGATACGCAGGATTGTTCCCAGATCCAAGGTGGCAGCAGTGCCATGTTGTGCTGGTGTGATAGTCCCAAGTGGCTCCTGCAATCTGCCATCCAGAAGTGGGGCAGCTGATTTTTGTTTGCCAGAGAAAAGGTCCGTGGTTTGTGTTTGGGGGCATATGGCTGAGAGTGGCCGGCTGGCCCCTGAAAATCCACGATACACAGGATGGTTCCCAGATCCAAGGTGGCACCTGTGCCAAGTCGGGCTGATTTGATAGTACTAAGTAGCTCCTGCAATCTGCCATGCAGAAGCGGGGCAGCTTACTTTTGTTTTCCAGGAAACGGGCCGAGGTTTGTGTTTGGGGGCCTATGGCTGAGAGTGACCGGCTGGCTCCTGAAAAGCTACAATAGGCAGGATGGTGACCAGACCCATGGTGGCACCAGTGCCAAGTTGGGCTGTTTGATAGTACCAAATGGCTCCTGCAATCTGCCATCCAGAAGCAGGGCAGCTGAGTTTTGTTTGCCAGAGAAAAGGGCCTTGTTTGTGTTTGGGGGCATATGGCTGGGTGTGGCCAGCTGGCTCCTTAAAATGCACGATATGCAACATGGCTCCCAGACCCAAGGTGGCACAAGTGCCAAGTTGGGCTGGTTTGATAGTACCAAGTGGCTCTCTTCCATGATCACGTGGAGAAATACTTTCTGGTTTCAGCCTCATGCTCTTTCTTCTCTCCCTCAACTTCTCTATCACCTCTCATCTGGTTCACATGCGCTGTCTTCAAGGTCCACAGGCTACTTTTCACAGAATCTTCTGGCCTGATGAAGTAAGGATGATGAATAGAACAGAGCTGGGATCTATTTTCCAGTTTGGATAAAATGCATTCTGCACACAAATCCAAGGAGAACGGGCTGCCCCGATGCCCAGAAAATCTTTCACTCCTGCTAGTGTTCTACGTCAACCGCAACTTAGTCTGAAAGAAAAGCTTTTTCTCTGAGAGCATCTGAGAGGTTTGCATGAAGCACTGATATCTGACATATGCAATTTTGAATAGGAGAGGAAAAAGAAAATGGCAAGGAGTTTTTAATTTTAGTGGTTTCAATTTTAATTTCCGTGCACTTTTTCAAAACTTGTCAGCTCAAATGCCCATCAACATCTTTTAGTCATCTGTAAGTCAGTATTCATATAAAATGTGCTTCAAATCCAAAGAATTTCAAATTTGCACTCCAAGCTTCTATGCCTAGATTTATGATTTCCTACACATATTAGATGAAAGGAAGGCCTTTTTTACTGTGGGAGTGCTGGAACACTGGAACAGGTTGCCCAGAGAAGTTGTGGGTGTCCCATCCCTGAAAGTATTCAAGGTCACCTTGGACGGGGCTTGGAGCAGCAACAAAGGAGAAGCTTGATGGTAGAGAAACAAAGTTGGACTATAGAAGAAACTCGGATTGAAGTATAGGATCAAGTTTTCTCTCAGCTCTTGGGGTAAATTCAAAGTTGTACAAAATGACATTTATCTGTGCTATTCACTACTGTAACAGAAAGTTTCATGAAAACTGTACAGAAGATAGTAAATTTTAAAAGAGATAAGAATTACAGCATAAAATCCATGGGATAGGTTACAACATGAGACACTCTCTAAGAGAAAATCTCTGTGTTTCAGCACTTCATCGGGGTAAGATTTCATGAAGTGCCAAAGAAGGCGGCAAAATATCATTCGGGACATTATTTACTGGAATTCAGCCTGGCCATTAGTAGGAACTGCCTTTGAACATATCATGTAGATATACCACACACACTTTCCCTTCACTGAAAAATTACTGTTTACAACAAATAAGCAATTGACGATCAAAATTGATTGAAAGCATCTTAAACATGTCAAGTATTTCATTGTAGATGATCTGTGATCCAAATGCTTCTTCCACCTTCGAGAGGGACAGAAGAATTCTTCCATATCATGATGGTTTAAAATTGTATCAACCAATGTTTTCTGCTGAAAAGATATCATCTATTTTTTTCTATTTTTGGAAGAAAATATTCCTAGACATACAACAGGTGAGAACTAAGTAATTTTAAAGAAACAAATGAAATGAAAATATTCTGTAAATAGAATGAAATGAAAAGCTGTGTTTTAAATAGGAGCTAAATATTAAACAGAATTTTTGTACCAGGCATTTGAATTACTGCACCAGCTCTTTTGCCCATCAAGAGAGGCATTTAGCATTTCAGTCTTTTCCAAGGTGTTCATGATCTGCTATGCTGATCTCTGTGTGTGCCTAGGTGTGTGTGGAGGGGGGGGCATATGAAGGGGAGTGTGTATGTTTGCTTTACAATTGTTGTGGCAGATTCATGCCTCAGCTCCACATTTTGTTTTAAAAAGGTCACACCGAGTGGATATGAAGTTTACTATCAACAAGAGATCGATTCCCAAATCATCCATTTGACTCTCCCTTATAAATCATGTGCTTTGTTGCATATTTTATCAAATATACTTTCAAGCCAGATGGAGGAAGGAGGATGTGGGAATCCCTCCACCATCTTGCAACTTTTATGTAAGTAGGTTTTCAAGAAAATCATCATTTCTCTTTTAAATATGTCTGGAACAGGCATGATGGTAGTGTCAACCTGTTGGAGTTTTTGTTGCTGGAAGAAGTTGTACAAAAGGATTGGTTTTTACATTGACCAGTTACTGAATCAAGCGCAGGAATACATTGGAAATTTAGCTGGGGGTTCCTTTTCCCAGCAGACTACTTCTAGAACGAGCTTGTACACTGAAGCTGACTCTTTTGCTCTCTTTTTGTTTCTTTCCTATTTTCTTGGCTTCTTTGCCACTATCTAGACAATTTTGGAACTTTGTTCCCAACTAAAATGGTTTCAATAGTCTGATTGTGATCATACATTTTTACAAGGAATTTTTAAAATCTTTCCTCGAGTCCAGAAAGTCAAGGACTTAGATCTTTTTCTTCCCTTATCAATATTGCCATGAAATTGATAAATAAAGACCAACTCTTTATTTTTGTTTTTAACCCACGTAGATAATTCCCATCCATTAATCCATTTTGTGGACCAATAGCTGCCATTCTGATGGAAGCTGTCACTTCTTAACAATAGGCATTCTGTGACTATGTTGACAGCACTTTGGGTGAAGATCCTAACTGGTCTTAGATATACATAGGGAGAAATTTGCTCAGCCAGTGTCAGTCTTAAGCATGCGTATCAGAAGATCTTTCTAGAGCTGGGAATTTTCCCATGAAAGGGATTCAGTTAGGGAAGAGACACTTGTGCCAGAGTTTTACATTCTTCTTGAACACTGCTTAAGGAACTTAGATGCCATGTCCATTTGGATCTCTGTCTGCACAGAACTTTGTCATGCCAGTGCTTTGAAATGCATCTTGAAGAGAATTCACTAGCACAGAATGAAAGAGAGTGGAAGGGGTTGGTGGGGCTAACCAGGCCCAACCCCCCTGCCTAAACCAGGATACCTAGAGCCTCTTGCCCAGGATTCTATCTGGGTGTACTTTTAATGTCTTCAAAGATCCAGGCTCCACAATCTTTCTGGGCAGTCTGTGCCGTGGTTCAGTCACCCTGACAGTAAAGAAACATTTACTGATGTTCAAAGGCAATCTCCTGTATTTCAGTGTGTGCCCACTGCCTCTTGTCTTTTCCCTCAGCATCACTGAAAAGACACTGATTCCCTCCCCTTTGCACTATTGCTTCCATATGTATGTGTGATGCCATGTAGAGGTATGTCAAAAACCTCCCTGAAGCCCAGGCAGATAATATTCCCTTCATCTACCAGTCAAGTTGATTCATCAGAGGAGTTTAAAGTGATGTTCAGCATGAAATTCCCCTGAAAAATCATGCTAACTACATTATTTGGTCATCTGTCATGTGCCTGGCAAGGATTTCCAGGAAGAGCTGCTTCATCAACTTCCTGGGGATAAAAAAGAGGCTGGCTGGTTTGTACTATGGCGAGTCCTCTTAATTGCCTTTTTTGAAGATGGGTGTCATTTGCTAACATCCACTCTTTAGCCTCTCTTGTCGTCTACATCTTAGCAAAACGCTTTTCCACTATGTCTGGCTAGGAAAAACTGTGCCAGCACAGAAAACATCTCCCATCGTGTTCTAGAAGTTGCACGGATGTCTGCCAAGTGTTTGGCAGGAAGAAAAGAAAAGTTGTCCAAAACAGCTTCCAATCGAATGTTCCTGTGATTGGAAAAGTCAGGAGAGTGCAAAGGTACTGTTTTCTATCAGTTGGCAAGGTGCGCACACAATCCCAGTGTTGTACAGCTTGCTTCTTCACCTTCCCGAAGCTGCCGCTCTCGCCGGCTGCCGGAGCCCAAGAAGCGGCTTCTTCGCGCAAAGACGATTGTGCCGCTCACAGGGCTCTCCTTAGCGCGGCTTCTGCCGAAAGACGCCCGGCAGCGGCTCTTACCTCCGGAGAGCATCCTACCTTCGTCTTTCGCGTCTTTTGTAGTCTACATCTTAGCAAAACGCTTCTCCACTATGTCTGGCTAGGAAAAACTGTGCCAGCACAGAAAACATCTCCCATCGTGTTCTAGAAGTTGCACGGATGTCTGCCAAGTGTTTGGCAGGAAGAAAAGAAAAGTTGTCCAAAACAGCTTCCAATCGAATGTTCCTGTGATTGGAAAAGTCAGGAGAGTGCAAAGGTACTGTTTTCTATCAGTTGGCAAGGTGCGCACACAATCCCAGTGTTGTACAGCTTGCTTCTTCACCTTCCCGAAGCTGCCGCTCTCGCCGGCTGCCGGAGCCCAAGAAGCGGCTTCTTCGCGCAAAGACGATTGTGCCGCTCACAGTGCTCTCCTTAGCGCGGCTTCTGCCGAAAGACGCCCGGCAGCGGCTCTTACCTCCGGAGAGCATCCTACCTTCGTCTTTCGCGTCTTTTGTAGTCTACATCTTAGCAAAACGCTTTTCCACTATGTCTGGCTAGGAAAAACTGTGCCAGCACAGAAAACATCTCCCATCGTGTTCTAGAAGTTGCACGGATGTCTGCCAAGTGTTTGGCAGGAAGAAAAGAAAAGTTGTCCAAAACAGCTTCCAATCGAATGTTCCTGTGATTGGAAAAGTCAGGAGAGTGCAAAGGTACTGTTTTCTATCAGTTGGCAAGGTGCGCACACAATCCCAGTGTTGTACAGCTTGCTTCTTCACCTTCCCGAAGCTGCCGCTCTCGCCGGCTGCCGGAGCCCAAGAAGCGGCTTCTTCGCGCAAAGACGATTGTGCCGCTCACAGGGCTCTCCTTAGCGCGGCTTCTGCCGAAAGACGCCCGGCAGCGGCTCTTACCTCCGGAGAGCATCCTACCTTCGTCTTTCGCGTCTTTTGTAGTCTACATCTTAGCAAAACGCTTTTCCACTATGTCTGGCTAGGAAAAACTGTGCCAGCACAGAAAACATCTCCCATCGTGTTCTAGAAGTTGCACGGATGTCTGCCAAGTGTTTGGCAGGAAGAAAAGAAAAGTTGTCCAAAACAGCTTCCAATCGAATGTTCCTGTGATTGGAAAAGTCAGGAGAGTGCAAAGGTACTGTTTTCTATCAGTTGGCAAGGTGCGCACACAATCCCAGTGTTGTACAGCTTGCTTCTTCACCTTCCCGAAGCTGCCGCTCTCGCCGGCTGCCGGAGCCCAAGAAGCGGCTTCTTCGCGCAAAGACGATTGTGCCGCTCACAGTGCTCTCCTTAGCGCGGCTTCTGCCGAAAGACGCCCGGCAGCGGCTCTTACCTCCGGAGAGCATCCTACCTTCGTCTTTCTCGTCTTTTGTAGTCTACATCTTAGCAAAACGCTTTTCCACTATGTCTGGCTAGGAAAAACTGTGCCAGCACAGAAAACATCTCCCATCGTGTTCTAGAAGTTGCACGGATGTCTGCCAAGTGTTTGGCAGGAAGAAAAGAAAAGTTGTCCAAAACAGCTTCCAATCGAATGTTCCTGTGATTGGAAAAGTCAGGAGAGTGCAAAGGTACTGTTTTCTATCAGTTGGCAAGGTGCGCACACAATCCCAGTGTTGTACAGCTTGCTTCTTCACCTTCCCGAAGCTGCCGCTCTCGCCGGCTGCCGGAGCCCAAGAAGCGGCTTCTTCGCGCAAAGACGATTGTGCCGCTCACAGTGCTCTCCTTAGCGCGGCTTCTGCCGAAAGACGCCCGGCAGCGGCTCTTACCTCCGGAGAGCATCCTACCTTCGTCTTTCGCGTCTTTTGTAGTCTACATCTTAGCAAAACGCTTTTCCACTATGTCTGGCTAGGAAAAACTGTGCCAGCACAGAAAACATCTCCCATCGTGTTCTAGAAGTTGCACGGATGTCTGCCAAGTGTTTGGCAGGAAGAAAAGAAAAGTTGTCCAAAACAGCTTCCAATCGAATGTTCCTGTGATTGGAAAAGTCAGGAGAGTGCAAAGGTACTGTTTTCTATCAGTTGGCAAGGTGCGCACACAATCCCAGTGTTGTACAGCTTGCTTCTTCACCTTCCCGAAGCTGCCGCTCTCGCCGGCTGCCGGAGCCCAAGAAGCGGCTTCTTCGCGCAAAGACGATTGTGCCGCTTACAGGGCTCTCCTTAGCGCGGCTTCTGCCGAAAGACGCCCGGCAGCGGCTCTTACCTCCGGAGAGCACCCTACCTTCGTCTTTCGCGTCTTTTGTAGTCTACATCTTAGCAAAACGCTTTTCCACTATGTCTGGCTAGGAAAACCCGTGCCAGCACAGAAAACATCTCCCATCGTTTTCTAGAAGTTGCACGGATGTCTGCCAAGTGTTTGGCAGGAAGAAAAGAAAAGTTGTCCAAAACAGCTTCCAATCGAATGTTCCTGTGATTGGAAAAGTCAGGAGAGTGCAAAGGTACTGTTTTCTATCAGTTGGCAAGGTGCGCACACAATCCCAGTGTTGTACAGCTTGCTTCTTCACCTTCCCGAAGCTGCCGCTCTCGCCGGCTGCCGGAGCCCAAGAAGCGGCTTCTTCGCGCAAAGACGATTGTGCCGCTCACAGTGCTCTCCTTAGCGCGGCTTCTGCCGAAAGACGCCCGGCAGCGGCTCTTACCTCCGGAGAGCATCCTACCTTCGTCTTTCGCGTCTTTTGTAGTCTACATCTTAGCAAAACGCTTTTCCACTATGTCTGGCTAGGAAAAACTGTGCCAGCACAGAAAACATCTCCCATCGTGTTCTAGAAGTTGCACGGATGTCTGCCAAGTGTTTGGCAGGAAGAAAAGAAAAGTTGTCCAAAACAGCTTCCAATCGAATGTTCCTGTGATTGGAAAAGTCAGGAGAGTGCAAAGATACTGTTTTCTATCAGTTGGCAAGGTGCGCACACAATCCCAGTGTTGTACAGCTTGCTTCTTCACCTTCCCGAAGCTGCCGCTCTCGCCGGCTGCCGGAGCCCAAGAAGCGGCTTCTTCGCGCAAAGACGATTGTGCCGCTCACAGTGCTCTCCTTAGCGCGGCTTCTGCCGAAAGACGCCCGGCAGCGGCTCTTACCTCCGGAGAGCATCCTACCTTCGTCTTTCGCGTCTTTTGTAGTCTACATCTTAGCAAAACGCTTTTCCACTATGTCTGGCTAGGAAAAACTGTGCCAGCACAGAAAACATCTCCCATCGTGTTCTAGAAGTTGCACGGATGTCTGCCAAGTGTTTGGCAGGAAGAAAAGAAAAGTTGTCCAAAACAGCTTCCAATCGAATGTTCCTGTGATTGGAAAAGTCAGGAGAGTGCAAAGGTACTGTTTTCTATCAGTTGGCAAGGTGCGCACACAATCCCAGTGTTGTACAGCTTGCTTCTTCACCTTCCCGAAGCTGCCGCTCTCGCCGGCTGCCGGAGCCCAAGAAGCGGCTTCTTCGCGCAAAGACGATTGTGCCGCTTACAGGGCTCTCCTTAGCGCGGCTTCTGCCGAAAGACGCCCGGCAGCGGCTCTTACCTCCGGAGAGCATCCTACCTTCGTCTTTCGCGTCTTTTGTAGTCTACATCTTAGCAAAACGCTTTTCCACTATGTCTGGCTAGGAAAACCCGTGCCAGCACAGAAAACATCTCCCATCGTTTTCTAGAAGTTGCACGGATGTCTGCCAAGTGTTTGGCAGGAAGAAAAGAAAAGTTGTCCAAAACAGCTTCCAATCGAATGTTCATGTGATTGGAAAAGTCAGGAGAGTGCAAAGGTACTGTTTTCTATCAGTTGGCAAGGTGCGCACACAATCCCAGTGTTGTACAGCTTGCTTCTTCACCTTCCCGAAGCTGCCGCTCTCGCCGGCTGCCGGAGCCCAAGAAGCGGCTTCTTCGCGCAAAGACGATTGTGCCGCTCACAGTGCTCTCCTTAGCGCGGCTTCTGCCGAAAGACGCCCGGCAGCGGCTCTTACCTCCGGAGAGCATCCTACCTTCGTCTTTCGCGTCTTTTGTAGTCTACATCTTAGCAAAACGCTTTTCCACTATGTCTGGCTAGGAAAAACTGTGCCAGCACAGAAAACATCTCCCATCGTGTTCTAGAAGTTGCACGGATGTCTGCCAAGTGTTTGGCAGGAAGAAAAGAAAAGTTGTCCAAAACAGCTTCCAATCGAATGTTCCTGTGATTGGAAAAGTCAGGAGAGTGCAAAGGTACTGTTTTCTATCAGTTGGCAAGGTGCGCACACAATCCCAGTGTTGTACAGCTTGCTTCTTCACCTTCCCGAAGCTGCCGCTCTCGCCGGCTGCCGGAGCCCAAGAAGCGGCTTCTTCGCGCAAAGACGATTGTGCCGCTCACAGTGCTCTCCTTAGCGCGGCTTCTGCCGAAAGACGCCCGGCAGCGGCTCTTACCTCCGGAGAGCATCCTACCTTCGTCTTTAGCTCCTCTTCTCATCTACACCTCGGCAAAAAGCTTCTCCACTATGTCTGGCTAGGAAAAACTGTGCCAGCACAGAAAACATCTCCCATCGTGTTCTAGAAGTTGCACGGATGTCTGCCAAGTGTTTGGCAGGAAGAAAAGAAAAGTTGTCCAAAACAGCTTCCAATCGAATGTTCCTGTGATTGGAAAAGTCAGGAGAGTGCAAAGATACTGTTTTCTATCAGTTGGCAAGGTGCGCACACAATCCCAGTGTTGTACAGCTTGCTTCTTCACCTTCCCGAAGCTGCCGCTCTCGCCGGCTGCCGGAGCCCAAGAAGCGGCTTCTTCGCGCAAAGACGATTGTGCCGCTCACAGTGCTCTCCTTAGCGCGGCTTCTGCCGAAAGACGCCCGGCAGCGGCTCTTACCTCCGGAGAGCATCCTACCTTCGTCTTTCGCGTCTTTTGTAGTCTACATCTTAGCAAAACGCTTTTCCACTATGTCTGGCTAGGAAAAACTGTGCCAGCACAGAAAACATCTCCCATCGTGTTCTAGAAGTTGCACGGATGTCTGCCAAGTGTTTGGCAGGAAGAAAAGAAAAGTTGTCCAAAACAGCTTCCAATCGAATGTTCCTGTGATTGGAAAAGTCAGGAGAGTGCAAAGGTACTGTTTTCTATCAGTTGGCAAGGTGCGCACACAATCCCAGTGTTGTACAGCTTGCTTCTTCACCTTCCCGAAGCTGCCGCTCTCGCCGGCTGCCGGAGCCCAAGAAGCGGCTTCTTCGCGCAAAGACGATTGTGCCGCTCACAGTGCTCTCCTTAGCGCGGCTTCTGCCGAAAGACGCCCGGCAGCGGCTCTTACCTCCGGAGAGCATCCTACCTTCGTCTTTCGCGTCTTTTGTAGTCTACATCTTAGCAAAACGCTTTTCCACTATGTCTGGCTAGGAAAACCCGTGCCAGCACAGAAAACATCTCCCATCGTGTTCTAGAAGTTGCACGGATGTCTGCCAAGTGTTTGGCAGGAAGAAAAGAAAAGTTGTCCAAAACAGCTTCCAATCGAATGTTCATGTGATTGGAAAAGTCAGGAGAGTGCAAAGGTACTGTTTTCTATCAGTTGGCAAGGTGCGCACACAATCCCAGTGTTGTACAGCTTGCTTCTTCATCTTCCCGAAGCTGCCACTCTCAGGAGGTAAGAGCCGCTGCCGGGCGTCTTTCGGCAGAAGCTGCGCTAAGGAGTGCACTGTGAGCGGCACAATCGTCTTTGCGCGAAGAAGCCGCTTCTTGGGCTCCGGCAGCCGGCGAAAGCGGCTGCTTCGGGAAGGTGAAGAAGCAAGCTGTACAACACTGGGATTGTGTGCGCACCTTGCCAACTGATAGAAAACAGTACCTTTGCACTCTCCTGACTTTTCCAATCACAGGAACATTCGATTGGAAGCTGTTTTGGACAACTTTTCTTTTCTTCCTGCCAAACACTTGGCAGACATCCGTGCAACTTCTAGAACACGATGGGAGATGTTTTCTGTGCTGGCACAGTTTTTCCTAGCCAGACATAGTGGAAAAGCGTTTTGCTAAGATGTAGACTACAAAAGACGCGAAAGACGAAGGTAGGATGCTCTCCGGAGGTAAGAGCCGCTGCCGGGCGTCTTTCGGCAGAAGCCGCGCTAAGGAGAGCCCTGTGAGCGGCACAATCGTCTTTGCGCGAAGAAGCCGCTTCTTGGGCTCCGGCAGCCGGCGAGAGCGGCAGCTTCGGGAAGGTGAAGAAGCAAGCTGTACAACACTGGGATTGTGTGCGCACCTTGCCAACTGATAGAAAACAGTACCTTTGCACTCTCCTGACTTTTCCAATCACAGGAACATTCGATTGGAAGCTGTTTTGGACAACTTTTCTTTTCTTCCTGCCAAACACTTGGCAGACATCCGTGCAACTTCTAGAACACGATGGGAGATGTTTTCTGTGCTGGCACAGTTTTTCCTAGCCAGACATAGTGGAGAAGCTTTTTGCCTAGGTGTAGATGAGAAGAGGAGCTAAAGACGAAGGTAGGATGCTCTCCGGAGGTAAGAGCCGCTGCCGGGCGTCTTTCGGCAGAAGCCGCGCTAAGGAGAGCACTGTGAGCGGCACAATCGTCTTTGCGCGAAGAAGCCGCTTCTTGGGCTCCGGCAGCCGGCGAGAGCGGCAGCTTCGGGAAGGTGAAGAAGCAAGCTGTACAACACTGGGATTGTGTGCGCACCTTGCCAACTGATAGAAAACAGTACCTTTGCACTCTCCTGACTTTTCCAATCACAGGAACATTCGATTGGAAGCTGTTTTGGACAACTTTTCTTTTCTTCCTGCCAAACACTTGGCAGACATCCGTGCAACTTCTAGAACACGATGGGAGATGTTTTCTGTGCTGGCACAGTTTTTCCTAGCCAGACATAGTGGAAAAGCGTTTTGCTAAGATGTAGACGACAAGAGAGGCTAAAGAGTGGATGTTAGCAAATGACACCCATCTTCAAAAAAGGCAATTAAGAGGACTCGCCATAGTACAAACCAGCCAGCCTCTTTTTTATCCCCAGGAAGTTGATGAAGCAGCTCTTCCTGGAAATCCTTGCCAGGCACATGACAGATGACCAAATAATGTAGTTAGCATGATTTTTCAGGGGAATTTCATGCTGAACATCACTTTAAACTCCTCTGATGAATCAACTTGACTGGTAGATGAAGGGAATATTATCTGCCTGGGCTTCAGGGAGGTTTTTGACATACCTCTACATGGCATCACACATACATATGGAAGCAATAGTGCAAAGGGGAGGGAATCAGTGTCTTTTCAGTGATGCTGAGGGAAAAGACAAGAGGCAGTGGGCACACACTGAAATACAGGAGATTGCCTTTGAACATCAGTAAATGTTTCTTTACTGTCAGGGTGACTGAACCACGGCACAGACTGCCCAGAAAGATTGTGGAGCCTGGATCTTTGAAGACATTAAAAGTACACCCAGATAGAATCCTGGGCAAGAGGCTCTAGGTATCCTGGTTTAGGCAGGGGGGTTGGGCCTGGTTAGCCCCACCAACCCCTTCCACTCTCTTTCATTCTGTGCTAGTGAATTCTCTTCAAGATGCATTTCAAAGCACTGGCATGACAAAGTTCTGTGCAGACAGAGATCCAAATGGACATGGCATCTAAGTTCCTTAAGCAGTGTTCAAGAAGAATGTAAAACTCTGGCACAAGTGTCTCTTCCCTAACTGAATCCCTTTCATGGGAAAATTCCCAGCTCTAGAAAGATCTTCTGATACGCATGCTTAAGACTGACACTGGCTGAGCAAATTTCTCCCTATGTATATCTAAGACCAGTTAGGATCTTCACCCAAAGTGCTGTCAACATAGTCACAGAATGCCTATTGTTAAGAAGTGACAGCTTCCATCAGAATGGCAGCTATTGGTCCACAAAATGGATTAATGGATGGGAATTATCTACGTGGGTTAAAAACAAAAATAAAGAGTTGGTCTTTATTTATCAATTTCATGGCAATATTGATAAGGGAAGAAAAAGATCTAAGTCCTTGACTTTCTGGACTCGAGGAAAGATTTTAAAAATTCCTTGTAAAAATGTATGATCACAATCAGACTATTGAAACCATTTTAGTTGGGAACAAAGTTCCAAAATTGTCTAGATAGTGGCAAAGAAGCCAAGAAAATAGGAAAGAAACAAAAAGAGAGCAAAAGAGTCAGCTTCAGTGTACAAGCTCGTTCTAGAAGTAGTCTGCTGGGAAAAGGAACCCCCAGCTAAATTTCCAATGTATTCCTGCGCTTGATTCAGTAACTGGTCAATGTAAAAACCAATCCTTTTGTACAACTTCTTCCAGCAACAAAAACTCCAACAGGTTGACACTACCATCATGCCTGTTCCAGACATATTTAAAAGAGAAATGATGATTTTCTTGAAAACCTACTTACATAAAAGTTGCAAGATGGTGGAGGGATTCCCACATCCTCCTTCCTCCATCTGGCTTGAAAGTATATTTGATAAAATATGCAACAAAGCACATGATTTATAAGGGAGAGTCAAATGGATGATTTGGGAATCGATCTCTTGTTGATAGTAAACTTCATATCCACTCGGTGTGACCTTTTTAAAACAAAATGTGGAGCTGAGGCATGAATCTGCCACAACAATTGTAAAGCAAACATACACACTCCCCTTCATATGCCCCCCCCTCCACACACACCTAGGCACACACAGAGATCAGCATAGCAGATCATGAACACCTTGGAAAAGACTGAAATGCTAAATGCCTCTCTTGATGGGCAAAAGAGCTGGTGCAGTAATTCAAATGCCTGGTACAAAAATTCTGTTTAATATTTAGCTCCTATTTAAAACACAGCTTTTCATTTCATTCTATTTACAGAATATTTTCATTTCATTTGTTTCTTTAAAATTACTTAGTTCTCACCTGTTGTATGTCTAGGAATATTTTCTTCCAAAAATAGAAAAAAATAGATGATATCTTTTCAGCAGAAAACATTGGTTGATACAATTTTAAACCATCATGATATGGAAGAATTCTTCTGTCCCTCTCGAAGGTGGAAGAAGCATTTGGATCACAGATCATCTACAATGAAATACTTGACATGTTTAAGATGCTTTCAATCAATTTTGATTGTCAATTGCTTATTTGTTGTAAACAGTAATTTTTCAGTGAAGGGAAAGCGTGTGTGGTATATCTACATGATATGTTCAAAGGCAGTTCCTACTAATGGCCAGGCTGAATTCCAGTAAATAATGTCCCGAATGATATTTTGCCGCCTTCTTTGGCACTTCATGAAATCTTACCCCGATGAAGTGCTGAAACACAGAGATTTTCTCTTAGAGAGTGTCTCATGTTGTAACCTATCCCATGGATTTTATGCTGTAATTCTTATCTCTTTTAAAATTTACTATCTTCTGTACAGTTTTCATGAAACTTTCTGTTACAGTAGTGAATAGCACAGATAAATGTCATTTTGTACAACTTTGAATTTACCCCAAGAGCTGAGAGAAAACTTGATCCTATACTTCAATCCGAGTTTCTTCTATAGTCCAACTTTGTTTCTCTACCATCAAGCTTCTCCTTTGTTGCTGCTCCAAGCCCCGTCCAAGGTGACCTTGAATACTTTCAGGGATGGGACACCCACAACTTCTCTGGGCAACCTGTTCCAGTGTTCCAGCACTCCCACAGTAAAAAAGGCCTTCCTTTCATCTAATATGTGTAGGAAATCATAAATCTAGGCATAGAAGCTTGGAGTGCAAATTTGAAATTCTTTGGATTTGAAGCACATTTTATATGAATACTGACTTACAGATGACTAAAAGATGTTGATGGGCATTTGAGCTGACAAGTTTTGAAAAAGTGCACGGAAATTAAAATTGAAACCACTAAAATTAAAAACTCCTTGCCATTTTCTTTTTCCTCTCCTATTCAAAATTGCATATGTCAGATATCAGTGCTTCATGCAAACCTCTCAGATGCTCTCAGAGAAAAAGCTTTTCTTTCAGACTAAGTTGCGGTTGACGTAGAACACTAGCAGGAGTGAAAGATTTTCTGGGCATCGGGGCAGCCCGTTCTCCTTGGATTTGTGTGCAGAATGCATTTTATCCAAACTGGAAAATAGATCCCAGCTCTGTTCTATTCATCATCCTTACTTCATCAGGCCAGAAGATTCTGTGAAAAGTAGCCTGTGGACCTTGAAGACAGCGCATGTGAACCAGATGAGAGGTGATAGAGAAGTTGAGGGAGAGAAGAAAGAGCATGAGGCTGAAACCAGAAAGTATTTCTCCACGTGATCATGGAAGATTGCAGGAGCCACTTGGTACTATCAAACCAGCCCAACTTGGCACTTGTGCCACCTTGGGTCTGGGAGCCATGTTGCATATCGTGCATTTTAAGGAGCCAGCTGGCCACACCCAGCCATATGCCCCCAAACACAAACCAAGGCCCTTTTCTCTGGCAAACAAAACTCAGCTGCCCTGCTTCTGGATGGCAGATTGCAGGAGCCACTTGGTACTATCAAACCAGCCCAACTTGGCACTGGTGCCACCATGGGTCTGGTCACCATCCTGCCTATTGTAGCTTTTCAGGAGCCAGCCGGTCACTCTCAGCCATAGGCCCCCAAACACAAACCTCGGCCCGTTTCCCTGGAAAACAAAAGTAAGCTGCCCCGCTTCTGCATGGCAGATTGCAGGAGCTACTTAGTACTATCAAATCAGCCCGACTTGGCACAGGTGCCACCTTGGATCTGGGAACCATCCTGTGTATCGTGGATTTTCAGGGGCCAGCCGGCCACTCTCAGCCATATGCCCCCAAACACAAACCACGGACCTTTTCTCTGGCAAACAAAAATCAGCTGCCCCACTTCTGGATGGCAGATTGCAGGAGCCACTTGGGACTATCACACCAGCACAACATGGCACTGCTGCCACCTTGGATCTGGGAACAATCCTGCGTATCGTACATATTCAGGAACCAGCCGAACACTCCCAGCCATATGCCCCCAAACACAAACCTCGGCCCTTTTCTCTGGCAAACAAAACTCAACTGCCCCTCTTCTGGATGGCAAATTGCAGGACGCACTTGGTACTACAAAAAGAGCCCGACTTGGCAGTGGTGCCACCTTGGCTCTGGGAACCATCCTGCGTATCGAGCATTTTAAGGAGCCAGCCGGCAATTCCCAGCCGTATGCCCCAAAAAGAAACCATGGACCTTTTCTCTGGCAAAAAAAACTCAGCTGTCCCGCTTCTGGATGGCAGATTGCAGGAGTCACTTTGAACCATACAACCAGCCTTACTTGGCACTGGTGCCACCTTGGATCTGGGAACCATCCTGCCTATCGTTGATTTTCAGGGGCCAGCCGGCCACTCTCAGCCATAGGCCCCCAAACACAAACCACAGCCCTTTTCTCTAGCAAACAAAATTTAGCTGCCCCGCTTCTGGATGGCAAATTGCAGAAGCCACTGGGTACTACAAAAACAGCCCGACTTGGCACTGGTGCCACCTTGCGTCTGGTTACCATGCGGCGTATCGTGCATTTTAAGGAGCCAGGTGGCCACTCCCAGCCATATGCCCCCAAACACAACCCACGGCCCTTTTCTCTGGCAAACAAAACTCAGCTGCCCCGCTTCTGGATGGCAGATTGCAGGAGACACTTGGTACTATCAAACCAGCCCGACTTGGCATTGGTGCCACCTTTGGTCTGGGAACCATCCTGCGTATTGTGGATTGTCAGGAGACAGCCGACCACTCTCGGCCACAGAGCCCAATCAAAAACAAAGGTCCGTTTCCCTGGCAAAAAAAACTCAGCTGCCCCGCTTCTGGATGGGAGATTGCAGGAGGCACTTTACACTGTCAAACGAGACCCACTTGGCACTGGTGCCACCTTGGGTCTGGGAACCATGCTGCGTATCGTGGATTTTCAGGAGCCAGCCGGCCACTGCCAGCCACAGGCCCCCAAACACAAACCACAGCCTTTTTCTCTGGCAAACAAAACTCAGCTGCCCCGCTTCTGGATGGCAGATTGCAGGAGCCACTTGGTACTATCAAACCAGCCCGACTTGGCACTGGTGCCACCTTGGGTCTGGGAACCATCCTGCCTATCGTGGATTTTAAGGAGCCAGCCGGCTACTCCCAGCCACAGGCCCCCAACAAAAACCACGGCCCTTTTTTCTGGCAAACAAAACTTAGCTGCCTCACTTCTGGATGGCAGATTGCCGGAGCCACTTGGTACTATCAAACCAGCCCGACTTGGCACTGGTGCCACCTTGGGTCTGGGAACCATCCTGCGTATCGTGGATTCTAAGGAGCCAGCCGGCCACTCCCAGCCACAGGCCCCCAAACAAAATCAACGGCGCTGTTCCCTGGAAAACAAAACACGCCTGCCAACTTTTTGATGGAGTTTGCAGGAGCCACTTGGTACTATCAAACCAGCCCAACTTGGCACTGGTGCCACCATGGGTCATGTAAACATCCTGCGTATCGTGGATTCTTAGGAGCCAGCCGGCCACTCCTAGCCACAGGCCCCCAAACAAAAACCTAGGCCTATTTCTCTGGCAAACAAAAGTAAGCTGCCCCGCTTCTGGATGGCAGATTGCAGGAGACACTTGGGACTATCAAACCAGCCCAACTTGGCACTGGTGCCACCTCTGGTCTGGGAACCATCCTGCGTATCTTGTGTTCTAAGGAGCCAGCCGGCCACTCCCAGCCACAGTCCCCCAAACACAAACAACGGCGCTTTTCCCTGGAAAACAAAACTGGCCTGCCAACTTTTTGATGGCAGATTGCAGGAGCCACTTGGTACCATCAAACCAGCCCAACTTGGCACTGGTGCCACCTTGGGTCTGGGAACCATCCTGCCTATTGTAGCTTTTCAGGAGCCAGCCTGTCACTCCTAGCCCTAGGCCCCCAGTCATAAACCTCGGCCCGTTTCCCTGGCACACAAAAGTAAGCTACCCCGCTTCAGGATGGCAGATTGCAGGAGCCACTTTTCACCATCAAACCAGCCCGACGTGGCACTGGTGCCACCTTGGGTCTGGGAACCATGCTGCGTATCGTGTGTTCTAAGGAGCCAGCCGGCCACTCCCAGCCACAGTCCCCCAAACACAAACAACGGTGCTTTTCCCTGGAAAAGAAAACTGGCCTGCCAACTTTTTGATGGCAGATTGCAGGTGCTATTTAGTACTATCAAACCAGCCCGACTTGGCACTGGTGCCACCTCTGGTCTGGGAACCATCCTGCCTATCGTGGATTTTCAGGGGCCAGACGGCCACTCTCAGCCATATGCCCCCAAAAAAAAACCACGGCCCTTTTCTCTGATAAACAAAACTCAACTGCCCCTCTTCTGGATGGCAAATTTTAGGACGCACTTTGTACTACGAAAACCGCCCGACTTGGCACTGGTGCCACCTTGGGTCAGGGAACCATCCTGCCTATCGTAGCTTTTTAAGGAGCCAGCAGGCCACGCCCAGCCATATACCCCCAAAAACAAACCACGGACCATTTCTCTTGGAAACAAAAATCTGCTGCCCTGCGTCTGGATGGCAGATTGCAGGAGCCACTTTGCACCATCAAACCAGCCCGACTTGGCACTGGTGCCACCTTGGATCTGGGAACCATCCTGCCTATCGTAGCTTTTCAGGAGCCAGCCGGTTACTCCCAACCATAGGCCCCCAGACACAAACCTCGGCCCGTTTCCCTGGCAAACAAAAGTAAGCTACCCCACTTCTGGATGGCAGATTGCAGGAGCCACTTGGTACTATCAAACCAGTCCGACTTGGCACTGGTGCCACCTTGGGTCTGGGAACCATCCTGCATATCGTGGATTCTAAGGAGCCAGCCGGCCACTCCCACCCACAGGCCCCCAAACACAAACAACGGCGCTTTTCCCTGGAAAACAAAACTCGCCTGCCAAGTTTTTGATGGCAGATTGCAGGAGCCACTTGGTACTATCAAACCAGCCCAACTTGGCACTGGTGCCACCATGGGTCTGGTCACCATCCTGCCTATCGTAGCTTTTCAGGAGCCAGCCGGTCACTCCCAGCCATAGGCCCCCAGACACAAACCTCGGCCCGTTTCCCTGGCAAACAAAAGTAAGCTGCCCCGCTTCTGGATGGCAGATTGCAGGAGCCACTTGGTACTATCAAACCAGCCCAACTTGGCACTGGTGCCACCTTGGGTTGGGAACCATCCGGCGTATCGTGTGTTGAAAGGAGCCAGCCGGCCACTCCCAGCCACAGGCCTCCAAACAAAAACAACGGCGCTTTTCCCTGGAAAACAAAACTCAACTGCCCTTCTTCTGGATGGAAAATTGCAGGACGCACTTGGTACTACAAAAACAGCCAAACTAGGCAATGGTGCCACCATGGATCTGGGAACCATCCTGCGTATCGAGCTTCTTAAGGAGCCAGCCGGCCACTCCCAGCCATATGCCCCCAAAAACAAACCACGGAACTTTACTCTGGCAAACAAAGATCCGCTGCCCCGCGTCAGGATGGCAGATTGCAGGAGCCACTTGGTACTATCAAACGAGCCCGACTTGGCCCTGGTGCCACCTTGAGTCTGGGAACCATCCTGCGTATTGTGGATTGTCAGTAGCCAGTCGACCATTCTCGGCCACAGACCCCAATCAAAAACAACGGCCGGTTCACAGGCAAAAGAACTCAGCTGCCCCGTTTCTGGATGGGAGATTGCATGAGGCACTTGACACTGTCAAACCAGCCCCACTTGGCACTGGTGCCATCTTGGGTCTGGGAACCATGCTGCGTATCATGGATTTTCAGGAGCCAGCTGGCCACTGCCAGCCACAGGCCCCCAAAAACAAACTCGGCCCGTTTCCCTGGCAAACAAAAGTAAGCTACCCCGCTTCTGGATGGCAGATTGCAGGAACCACTTGGTACTATCAAACCAGCCCGACTTGGCACTGGTGCCATCTTGGGTCTGGGAACCATCCTGCGTATCGTGGATTCTAAGGAGCCAGCCGGCCACTCCCAGCCACAGGCCCGCAAACACAAACAACGGCGCTTTTCCCTGGAAAACAAAACTCGCCTGACAACGTTTTGATGGCAGATTGCAGGAGCCACTTGGTACTATCAAACCAGCCCAACTTGGCACTGGTGCCACCATGGGTCTGGTCACCATCCTGCCTATCGTAGCTTTTCAGGACCTAGCCGGTCACTCCCAGCCATAGGCCTCCAGACAAAAACCTCGGCCCGTTTCCCTGGCAAAAAAAAGTAAGCTACCCCGCTACTGGATGGCAGATTGCAGGAGCCACTTTGCACCATCAAACTAGCCCGACTTGGCACTGGTGCCACCTCTGGTCTGGGAACAATGCTGCGTATCGTGGATTCTAAGGAGCCAGCCGGCCACTCCCAGCCACAGGCCCCCAAACACAAACAACGGCGCTTTTTCCTGGAAAACAAAACTCGCCTGCCAACTTTTTGATGGCAGATTGCAGGAGCCACTTGGTACTATCAAACCAGCCCAACTTGGCACTGGTGCCACCATGGGTCTGGTCACCATCCTGCCTATCGTAGCTTTTCAGGACCTAGCAGGTCACTCCCAGCCATAGGCCCCCAGACACAAAGCTCGGCCCGTTTCCCTGGCAAACAAAAGTAAGCTGCCCCGTTTCTGGATGGCAGATTGCAGGAACCACTTGGTATAATCAAACCAGCCCAACTTGGCACTGGTGCCACCTTGGGTCTGGGAACCATCCTGCGTATCGTGGATTCTAAGGAGCCAGCCGGTCACTCCCAGCCACAGGCCCCCAAATACAAACAACAGCGCTTTTCCCTGGAAAACAAAACTCGCCTGCCAACTTTTTGATGGCAGATCGCAGGAGCCACTTGGTACTATCAAATCAGCCCAACTTGGCACTGGTGCCACCATGGGTCTGGTCACCATCCTGATTATCGTAGCTTTTCAGGAGCCAGCCGGTCACTCCCAGCCATAGGCCCCCAGTCACAAACCTCGGCCCGTTTCCCTGGCAAACAAAAGTAAGCTGCCCCGCTTCTGGATGGCAGATTGCAGGAGCCACTTGGTACTATCAAACCAGCCCAACTTGGCACTGGTGCCACCTTGGGTTGGGAACCATCCGGCGTATCGTGTGTTGAAAGGAGCCAGCCGGCCACTCCCAGCCACAGGCCTCCAAACAAAAACAACGGCGCTTTTCCCTGGAAAACAAAACTCAACTGCCCTTCTTCTGGATGGAAAATTGCAGGACGCACTTGGTACTACAAAAACAGCCAAACTAGGCAATGGTGCCACCATGGATCTGGGAACCATCCTGCGTATCGAGCTTCTTAAGGAGCCAGCCGGCCACTCCCAGCCATATGCCCCCAAAAACAAACCACGGAACTTTACTCTGGCAAACAAAGATCCGCTGCCCCGCGTCAGGATGGCAGATTGCAGGAGCCACTTGGTACTATCAAACGAGCCCGACTTGGCCCTGGTGCCACCTTGAGTCTGGGAACCATCCTGCGTATTGTGGATTGTCAGTAGCCAGTCGACCATTCTCGGCCACAGACCCCAATCAAAAACAACGGCCGGTTCACAGGCAAAAGAACTCAGCTGCCCCGTTTCTGGATGGGAGATTGCATGAGGCACTTGACACTGTCAAACCAGCCCCACTTGGCACTGGTGCCATCTTGGGTCTGGGAACCATGCTGCGTATCATGGATTTTCAGGAGCCAGCTGGCCACTGCCAGCCACAGGCCCCCAAAAACAAAGCTCGGCCCGTTTCCCTGGCAAACAAAAGTAAGCTACCCGCTTCTGGATGGCAGATTGCAGGAACCACTTGGTACTATCAAACCAGCCCGACTTGGCACTGGTGCCATCTTGGGTCTGGGAACCATCCTGCGTATCGTGGATTCTAAGGAGTCAGCGGGACACTCCCAGCCACAGGCCCGCAAACACAAACAACGGCGCTGTTCCCTGGAAAACAAAACTCGCCTGACAACGTTTTGATGGCAGATTGCAGGAGCCACTTGGTACTATCAAACCAGCCCAACTTGGCACTTGTGCCACCATGGGTCTGGTCACCATCCTGCCTATCGTAGCTTTTCAGGACCTAGCCGGTCACTCCCAGCCATAGGCCTCCAGACAAAAACCTCGGCCCGTTTCCCTGGCAAAAAAAAGTAAGCTACCCCGCTACTGGATGGCAGATTGCAGGAGCCACTTTGCACCATCAAACTAGCCCGACTTGGCACTGGTGCCACCTCTGGTCTGGGAACAATGCTGCGTATCGTGGATTCTAAGGAGCCAGCCGGCCACTCCCATCCACAGGCCCCCAAACACAAACAACGGCGCTTTTTCCTGGAAAACAAATCTCGCCTGCCAACTTTTTGATGGCAGATTGCAGGAGCCACTTGGTACTATCAAACCAGCCCAACTTGGCACTGGTGCCACCATGGGTCTGGTCACCATCCTGCCTATCGTAGCTTTTCAGGACCTAGCAGGTCACTCCCAGCCATAGGCCCCCAGACACAAAGCTCGGCCCGTTTCCCTGGCAAACAAAAGTAAGCTGCCCCGCTTCTGGATGGCAGATTGCAGGAACCACTTGGTATAATCAAACCAGCCCAACTTGGCACTGGTGCCACCTTGGGTCTGGGAACCATCCTGCGTATCGTGGATTCTAAGGAGCCAGCCGGTCACTCCCAGCCACAGGCCCCCAAATACAAACAACAGCGCTTTTCCCTGGAAAACAAAACTCGCCTGCCAACTTTTTGATGGCAGATCGCAGGAGCCACTTGGTACTATCAAATCAGCCCAACTTGGCACTGGTGCCACCATGGGTCTGGTCACCATCCTGATTATCGTAGCTTTTCAGGAGCCAGCCGGTCACTCCCAGCCATAGGCCCCCAGACACAAACCTCGGCCCGTTTCCCTGGCAAACAAAAGTAAGCTGCCCCGCTTCTGGATGGCAGATTGCAGGAGCCACTTTGCACCATCAAACTGGCCCGACTTGTCACTGGTGCCACCTCAGGTCTGGGAACCATCATGCGTATCGTGGATTCCAATTAGCAAGACGGCCACTCCCAGCCACAGGCCCCCAAACACAAACAACGACGCTTTTCCCTGGAAAACAAAACTCGCCTGCCAACTTTTTGATGGCAGATTGCAGGAGCCACTTGGTACTATCAAACCAGCCCAACTTGGCACTGGTGCCACCATGGGTCTGGTCACCATCCTGCCTATCGTAGCTTTTCAGGAGCCAGCCGGTCACTCCCAGCCATAGGCCCCCAGACACAAAGCTCGGCCCGTTTCCCTGGCAAACAAAAGTAAGCTGCCCCGCTTCTGGATGGCAGATTGCAGGATCCACTTGTTATTATCAAACCAGCCCGACTTGGTACTGGTGCCACCTCTGGTCTGGGAACCATCCTGCGTATCGTGGATTTTAAGGAGCCAGCCGGCCACTCCCAGCCACAGGCCCCCAAAAAAAAACAACGGCGCTTTTCCCTGGAAAACAAAACTCGTCTGCCAACATTTTGATGGCAGATTGCAGGAACCACTTGGTACTATCAAACCAGCCCAACTTGGCACTGGTGCCACCTCAGGCCTGGGAACCATCCGGCGTATCGTGTGTTGAAAGAGCCAGCCGGCCACTCCAGCCACAGGCCCGCAGACACAAACAACGGCGCTTTTCCCTGGAAAACAAAACTCGCCTGCTGACTTTTTGATGGAAGATTGCAGGAGCAACTTTGTACTTTGAAATCAGCCGAACATGGCTCTGGTGCCACCATGGGTCTGGTTACCATCCTGCCTATCGTAGCTTTTCAGGAGCCAGCCGGTCACTCCCAGCCATAGACCCCAGACAAAAAGCTCGGCCCGTTTCCCTGGAAAACAAAAGTAAGCTGCCCCGCTTCTGGATGGCAGATTGCAGGAGCCACTTTGCACCATCAAACTAGCCCGACTTGGCACTGGTGCCACCTCAGGTCTGGGAACCATCCTGCGTATCGTGGATTCTAAGGAGCCAGCCGGCCACTCCCAGCCACAGGCCCTCAAACACAAACAACGGCGCTTTTCCCTGGAAAACAAAACTCGCCTGCCAAATTTTGATGGCAGATTGCCGGAGCCACTTGGTACTATCAAACCAGCCCAACTTGGCACTGGTGCCACCATGGGTCTGGTCACCATCCTGCCTATCGTAGATTTTCAGGACCTAGCCGGTCACTCCCAGCCATAGGCCCCCAGACACAAACCTCGGCCCGTTTCCGTGGCAAACAAAACTAAGCGGCGCCGCTTGTGGATGGCAGATTGCAGGACGCACTTGGTACTATCAAACCAGCCCAACTTGGCACTGGTGCCACCTTGGGTCTGGGAACCATCCTGCGTATCGTGGATTCTAAGGAGCCAGCCGGCTACTCCCAGCCACAGGCCCCCAACAAAAACCACGGCCCTTTTTTCTGGCAAACAAAACTTAGCTTCCTCACTTCTGGATGGCAGATTGCAGGAGCCACTTGGTACTATCAAACCAGCCCGACTTGGCACTGGTGCCACCTTGGGTCTGGGAACCATCCTGCGTATCGTGGTCTCTAAGGAGCCAGCCGGCCACTCCCAGCCACAGGCCCCCAAACAAAATCAACGGCGCTGTTCCCTGGAAAACAAAACACGCCTGCCAACTTTTTGATGGAGTTTGCAGGAGCCAATGGTACTATCAAACCAGCCCAACTTGGCACTGGTGCCACCATGGGTCTGGTAAACATCCTGCGTATCGTGGATTCTTAGGAGCCAGCCGGCCACTCCTAGCCACAGGCCCCCAAACAAAAACCTAGGCCTATTTCTCTGGCAAACAAAAGTAAGCTGCCCCGCTTCTGGATGGCAGATTGCAGGAGACACTTGGGACTATCAAACCAGCCCAACTTGGCACTGGTGCCACCATGGGTCTGGGAACCATCCTGCCTATTGTAGCTTTTCAGGAGCCAGCCTGTCACTCCTAGCCCTAGGCCCCCAGTCATAAACCTCGGCCCGTTTCCCTGGCACACAAAAGTAAGCTACCCCGCTTCAGGATGGCAGATTGCAGGAGCCACTTTTCACCATCAAACCAGCCCGACGTGGCACTGGTGCCACCTTGGGTCTGGGAACCATCCTGCGTATCGTGTGTTCTAAGGAGCCAGCCGGCCACTCCCAGCCACAGTCCCCCAAACACAAACAACGGTGCTTTTCCTTGGAAAACAAAACTGGCCTGCCAACTTTTTGATGGCAGATTGCAGGTGCTATTTAGTACTATCAAACCAGCCCGACTTGGCACTGGTGCCACCTCTGGTCTGGGAACCATCCTGCCTATCGTGGATTTTCAGGGGCCAGACGGCCACTCTCAGCCATATGCCCCCAGACACAAAGCTCTGCCCGTTTCCCTGGCAAACAAAAGTAAGCTACCCCGCTTCTGGATGGCAGATTGCAGGAGCCACTTGGTACTATCAAACCAGCCCAACTTGGCACTGGTGCCACCATGGGTCTGGTCACCATCCTGCCTATCGCAGCTTTTCAGGACCTAGCAGGTCACTCCCAGCCATAGGCCCCCAGACACAAACCTCGGCCCGTTTCCCTGGCAAACAAAAGTAAGCTGCCCCGCTTCTGGATGGCAGATTGCAGGACGCACTTGGTACTATCAAACCAGCCCAACTTGGCAAAGGTGCCACCTCTGGTCTGGGAACCATCCTGCGTATCGTGGATTCTAAGGAGCCAGCCGGCCACTCCCAGCCACAGGCCCTCAAACACAAACAACGGCGCTTTTCCCTGGAAAACAAAACTCGCCTGCCAACTTTTTGATGGCAGATTGCAGGAGCCACTTGGTACTATCAAACCAGCCCAACTTGGCACTGGTGCCACCATGGGTCTGGTCACCATCCTGCCTATCGTAGCTTTTCAGGAGCCAGCCGGTCACTCCCAGCCATAGGTCCCCAGTCACAAACCTCGGCCCGTTTCCCTGGCAAACAAAAGTAAGCTGCCCCGCTTCTGGATGGCAGATTGCAGGAGCCCCTTGGTACTATCAAACCAGCCCGACTTGGAACTGGTGCCACCTCTGGTCTGGGAACCATGCTGCGTAACACAGATTCTAAGGCGCCAGTCGGCCACTCCCAGCCACAAGCCCCCAAACACAAACAACGGCGCTATTCTCTGGCAAACAAAACTCCACTGCCCCTCTTCTGGATGGCAAATTGCAGGACGCACTTGGTACTATAAAAACAGCCCGACTTGGCTCTGGTGCCACCTTGGGTCTCGGAACCATCCTGCGTATCGATCTTTTTAATGAGACAGCCGGCCACTCCCAGCCATATGCCCCCAAACACAACCCACGGCCCTTTTCTCTGGCAAACAAAACTCAACTGCACCGCTTCTGGATGGCAGATTGCAGGAGCCACTTGGTACTATCAAACCAGCCCGACTTGGCACTGGTGCCACCTTGGGTCTGGGAACCATCCTGCGTATTGTGGGTTGTCAGGAGCCAGCCGAACACTCTCGGCCACAGACCCCAATCAAAAACAACGGCCCGTTTCACAGGCAAACAAAACTCAACTGCCCCTCTTCTGGATGGCAAATTTTAGGACGCACTTTGTACTACGAAAACCGCCCGACGTGGCACTGGTCCCACCTTGTGTCAGGGAACCATCCTGCATATCGAGCTTTTTAAGGAGCCAGCCGGCCACGCCGAGCCATATACCCCCAAAAACAAACCACGGACCATTTCTCATGGAAACAAAAATCCGCTGCCCCGCGTCTGGATGGCAGATTGCAGGAGCCACTTTGCACCATCAAACCAGCCCGACTTGGCACTGGTGCCACCTTGGGTCTGGGAACAATCCTGCATATCGTGGATTCTAAGGAGCCAGCCGGCCACTCCCAGCCACAGGCCCCCAAACACAAACAACGGCGCTTTTCCCTGGAAAACAAAACTCGCCTGCCAGCTTTTTGATGGCAGTTTGCAGGAGCCACTTGGTACTATCAAATCATCCCAACTTGGTACTGGTGCCACTATGGGTCTGGGAACCATCCTGCCTATTGTAGCATTTCAGGAGCCAGCCGGTCACTCCCAGCCATAGGCCCCCAGACACAAACCTCGGACCGTTTCCCTGGCAAACAAAATTAAGCTGCCCCGATTCTGGATGGCAGATTGCAGGAGCCACTTGGTAGTGTCAAACCAGCCCGACTTGGCACTGGTGCCACCTTGGGTCTGGGAACCATCCTGCGTATCGTGGATTCTAAGCAGCCACCCGGCCACTCTGAGCCACAGGCGCCCAAACACAAAATACGGCGCTTTTCCCTGGAAAACAAAACTCGCCTGCCAACATTTTGATGGCAGATAGCAGGAGGCACATGGTACTATCATACCAGGCAAACATGGCACTGGTGCCACCTTGGCTCTGGAAACCATCCTGCCTATCGTGGATTTTCAGGGGCCAGCCGGCCAATCTCAGCCATATGGATCCAAACACATACCACGGCCCTTTTCTCTGACAAACAAAACTCAACTGCCCCTCTTCTGGATGGCAAATTGCAGGACGCACTTGGTACTACGAAAACAGCCCGACTTGGCACTGATGCCACCTTGGGTCAGGGAACAATCCTGCGTATCGATCTTTTTATGGAGCCAGCCGGCCACGTCCAGCCATATACCCCCAAAAACAAACGACGGAACTTTTCTCCAGCAAACAAAAATCCGCTGCCCCGCGTCTGAATGGCAGATTTCAGGAGCTATTTAGTATTATCAAACCAGCCCGACTTGGCACTGGTGCCACCATGAGTCTGGTAACCATCCTGCCTATCGTAGCTTTTCAGGAGCCAGCCGGTCACTCCCAGCCATAGGCCCCCAGACAAATACCTCGGCCCGTTTCCCTGGGAAACAAAAGTAAGCTGTCCCGCTTCTGGATGGCAGATTGCAGGAGCCACTTGGTACTATCAAACCAGCCCAACTTGGCACTGGTGCCACCTTGGCTCTGGGAACCATCCTGCGTATCCTGGGTTCAAAGGAGGCAGCCGGCCACTCCCAGCCACAGGCCTCTAAACAAGAACAACGGCGCTTTTCCCTGGAAAACAAAACTCGCCTGACAACTTTTTGATGGCAGATTGCAGGAGCCACTTGGTACTATCAAACCAGCCCAACTTGGCACTGGTGCCACCATGGGTCTGGTCACCATCCTGCCTATCGTAGCTTTTCAGGAGCCAGCCGGTCACTCCCAGCCATAGGCCCCCAGACAAATATCTCGGCCCGTTTCCCTGGCAAGCAAAAGTAAGCAGCCCCGCTTCTGGATGGCAGATTGCAGGAGCCACATGGTACTATCAAACCAGGCCAACATGGCACTGGTGCCACCTTGGTTCTGGGAACCATCCTGCCTATCGTGGATTTTCAGGGGCCAGCCGGCCACTCTCAGCCATATGCCCCCAAACATATACCACGGTCCTTTTCTCTGGCAAACAAAACTCAACTGCCCCTCTTCTGGATGGCAAATTGCAGGACGCACTTGGTACTACGAAAACAGCCCGACTTGGCACTCATGCCACCTTGGGTCAGGGAACAATCCTGCGTATCGAGATTTTTAAGGAGCCAGCCGGCCACGTCCAGCCATATACCCCCAAAAAAAAACCACGGAACTTTTCTCCAGCAAACAGAAATCCGCTGCCCCGCGTCTGGATGGCAGATTTCAGGAGTTATTTAGTATTATCAAACCAGCCCGACTTGGCAGTGGGGCCACCATGAGCCTGGTAACCATCCTGCCTATCGTAGCTTTTCAGTAGCCAGCCAGTCACGCCCAGCCATAGGCCCCCAGACAAATACCTCGGCCCGTTTCCCTGGGAAACAAAATTAAGCTGTCCCGCTTCTGGATGGCAGTTTGCAGGATCCACTTGGTACTATCAAACCAGCCGAACTTGGCACTGGCGTAACCTTGGCTCTGGGAACCATCCTGCGTATCCTGGGTTCAAAGGAGGCAGCCGGCCACTCCCAGCCACAGGCCCCCAAACAGAAACAACGGCGCTTTTCCCTGGAAAACAAAACTGGCCTGCCAAGTTTTTGATGGCAGATTGCAGGAGCCACTTGGTACTATCAAACCAGCCCAACTTGGCACTGGTGCCACCATGGGTCTGGTCACCATCCTGCCTATCGTAGCTTTTCAGGCGCCAGCCGGTCACTCCCAGCCATAGGCCCCCAGTCACAAACCTCGGCCCGTTTCCCTGGCAAACAAAAGTAAGCAGCCCTGCTTCTGGATGGCAGATTGCAGGAGCCACTTTGCACCATCAAACCAGCCCGACTTGGCACTGCTGCGACCTCTGGTCTGGGAACCATCCTGCGTATCGTGGATTCTAAGGAGCCAGCTGGCCACTCCCAACCACAGGCCCCCAAACACAAACAACGGCGCTTTTCCCTGGAAAACAAAACTCACCTGCCAACTTTTTGATGGCAGATTGCAGGAGCCACTTGGTACTATCAAACCAGCCCAACTTGGCACTGGTGCCACCATGGGTCTGGTCACCATCCTGCCTATCGTAGCTTTTCAGGAGCCAGCCGGTCACTCCCAGCCATAGGCCCCGAGACACAAACCTCGGCCCGTTTCCCTGGCAAACAAAAGTAAGCTACCCCGCTTCTGGATGGCAGATTGCAGGACGCACTTGGTACTATCAAACCAGCCCAACTTGGCACTGGTGCCACCTCAGGTCTGGGAACCATCCTGCGTCTCGTGGATTCTAAGGAGCCAGCCGGCCACTCCCACCCATAGGCCCCCAAACAAAAACAACGGCGCTTTTCCCTGGAAAACAAAACTCGCCTGCCAACTTTTTGATGGCCGATTGCAGGAACCACTTGGTATTATCAAGCCAGCCCGACTTGGCACTGGTGCCACCTTGGGTCTGGGAACCATGCTGCGTATCGTGGATTCTAAGGAGCCAGCCGGCCACTCCCTGCCACAGGCCCCCAAACACAAACAACGGCGCTTTTCCCTGGAAATCAACACTCGCTTGCCGACTTTTTGATGGCAGATTGCAGGAGCCACTTGGTACTATCAAACCAGCCCAACTTGGCACTGGTGCCACCATGGGTCTGGTCACCATCATGCCTCTCGTAGCTTTTAAGGACCTAGCGGGTCACTCACAGCCATAGGCCCCCAGACACAAACCTTGGCCCGTTTCCCTGGCAAACAAAAGTAAGCTGCCCCGTTTCTGGATGGCATATTTCAGTAGCAACTTTGCACCATCAAACTGGCCCGACTTGTCACTGGTGCCACTTTAGGTCTGGGAACCATCCTGCGTATCGTGGATTCTAATTAGCCATCCGGCCACTCCCACCCACAGGCCCCCAAACACAAACAACGGCGCTTTTCCCTGGAAAACAAAACTCGCCTACCAACATTTTGATGGCAGATTGCAGGAGCCACTTGGTACTATCAAATCAGCCCAACTTGGCACTGGTGCCACCATGGGTCTGGTAACCATCCTGCCTATCGTACCTTTTCAGGAGCCAGCTGGTCACTCCCAGCCATAGGCCCCCAGACAAAAACCTCCGCTCCTTTCCCTGGCAAACAAAAGTAAGCAGCCCTGCTTCTGGATGGCAGATTGCAGGAGCCACTTTGCACCATCAAACTGGCCCGACTTGTCACTGTTGCCACCTCTGGTCTGGGAACCATCCTGCGTATCGTGGGTTCTAATTAGCCAGCCGGCCACTCCCAGCCACAGGCCCCCAAACACAAACAACGGCGCTTTTCCCTGGAAAACAAAACTCGCCTGACAACTTTTTGATGGTAGATTGCAGGAGCCACTTGGTACTATCAAACCAGCCCAACTTGGCACTGGTGCCACCATGGGTCTGGTCACCATCCTGCCTATCGTAGCTTTTCAGGAGCCAGCCGGTCACTCCCAGCCATAGGCCCCCAGACACAAAGCTCGGCCCGTTTCCCTGGCAAACAAAAGTAAGCTGCCCCGCTTCTGGATGGCTGATTGCAGGAGCCACTTGGTACTATCAAACCAGCCCGACTTGGCACTGGTGCCACGTCAAGTCTGGGAACCATCCTGCGTATCGTGGATTCTAAGGAGCCAGCCGGCCACTCCCAGCCACAGGCCCCCAAACACAAACAACGGCGCTTTTCCCTGGAAAACAAAACTCGCCTGCCAACTTTTTGATGGCAGATTGCAGGAGCAACTTGGTACTATCAAACCAGCCCAACTTGGCACTGGTGCCACCATGGGTCTGGTCACCATCCTGCCTATCGTAACTTTTCAGGAGCCAGCCGGTCACTCTCAGCCATAGGCCCCCAAACAAAACCCACGGCCCGTTTCCCTGGCAAACAAAAGTAAGCTGCCCCGCTTCTGGATGGCAGATTCCCGGACGCACTTGGTACTATCAAACCAGCCCAACTTGGCACAGGTTCCACCTCTGATCTGGGAACCATGCTGAGTATCGTGGATTCTAAGGAGCCAGCCGGCCACTCCCAGCCACAGGCCCCCAAACACAAACAACGGCGCTTTTCCCTGGAAAACAAAACTCGCCCGCCAAGTTTGTGATGGCAGATTGCAGGAGCCACTTAGTACTATCAAACCAGCCCAACTTGGCACTGGTGCCGTCATGGGTCTGGTCACCATCCTGCCTATCGTAGCTTTTCACCAGCCAGCCGGTCACTCCCAGCCATAGGCCCCCAGACAAAAACCTCGGCCCGTTTCCCTGGAAAACAAAAGTAAGCTGCCCCGCTTCTGGATGGCAGATTGCAGGAACCACTTGGTACTATCAAACCAGCCCAACTTGGCACTGGTGCCACCATGGGTCTGGGAACCATCCTTTGTATCGTGGATTCTAATTAGCCATCCGTCCACTCCAGGCCATAGGGCCCCAGGCACAAACAACAGCGCTTTTCCCTGGAAAACAAAACTCGCCTGCCAACTTTTTGATGGCCGATTGCAGGAACCACTTGGTATTATCTAGCCAGCCCAACTTGGCACTGGTGCCACCATGGGTCTGGTCACCATCCTGCCTATCGTAGCTTTTCAGGAGCCAGCCGGTCACTCCCAGCCATAGGCCCCCAGACACAAACCTCGGACCGTTTCCCTGGCAAACAAAAGTAAGCTGCCCCGCTTCTGGATGGCAGATTGCAGGAACCACTTGTTACTATCAAACCAACCCAACTTGGCACTGGTGCCACCATGGGTCTGGGAACCATCCTGTGTATCGTGGATTCTAATTAGCCATCCGTCCACTCCAGGCCATAGGGCCCCAGGCACAAACAACGGCGCTTTTCCCTGGAAAACAAACTCGCCTGCCAACTTTTTGATGGCCGATTGCAGGAACCACTTGGTATTATCAAGCCAGCCCGACTTGGCACTGGTGCCACCTTGGGTCTGGGAACCATGCTGCGTATCGTGGATTCTAAGGAGCCAGCCGGCCACTCCCTGCCACAGGCCCCCAAACACAAACAACGGCGCTTTTCCCTGGAAAACAAAACTCGCCTGCCAAGTTTTTGATGGCAGATTGCAGGAGCCACTTGGTACTATCAAACCAGCCCAACTTGGCACTGGTGCCACCATGGGTCTGGTCACCATCCTGCCTATCGTAGCTTTTCAGGAGCCAGCCAGCCACCCCCAGCCAGAGGCCCCCAGACAAATATTTCGGCCCGTTTCCCTGGCAAACAAAAGTAAGCTGCCCCGCTTCTGCATGGCAGATTGCAGGAGCCACTTTGCACCGTCAAACCAGCCCAACTTGGCACTGGTGCCACCTCAGGTCTGGGAACCATCCTGCGTCTCGTGGGCTCTAATTAGCCATCCGTCCACTCCAGGCCATAGGGCCCCAGGCACAAACAACGGCGCTTTTCCCTGGAAAACAAAACTCGCCTGCCAACATTTTGATGGCCGATTGCAGGAACCACTTGGTATTATCAAGCCAGCCCAACTTGGCACTGGTGCCACCATGGGTCTGGTCACCATCCTGCCTATCGTAGCTTTTCAGGAGCCAGCCGGTCACTCCCAGCCATAGGCCCCCAGACACAAACCTCGGACCGTTTCCCTGGCAAACAAAAGTAAGCTGCCCCGCTTCTGGATGGCAGATTGCAGGAACCACTTGGTACTATCAAACCAGCCCAACTTGGCACTGGTGCCACCATGGGTCTGGGAACCATCCTGTGTATCGTGGATTCTAATTAGCCATCCGTCCACTCCAGGCCATAGGGCCCCAGGCACAAACAACGGCGCTTTTCCCTGGAAAACAAAACTCGCCTGCGAACATTTTGATGGCCGATTGCAGGAACCACTTGGTATTATCAAGCCAGCCCGACTTGGCACTGGTGCCACCTTGGGTCTGGGAACCATGCTGCGTATCGTGGATTCTAAGGAGCCAGCCGGCCACTCCCAGCCACAGGCCCCCAAACACAAACAACGACGCTTTTCCCTGGAAATCAACACTCGCTTGCCGACTTTTTGATGGCAGATTGCAGGAGCCACTTGGTACTATCAAACCAGCCCAACTTGGCACTGGTGCCACCATGGGTCTGGTCACCATCCTGCCTATCGTAGCTTTTCATGAGCCAGCCGGCCACTCCCAGCCATAGGCCCCCAGACACAAACCTCGGCCCGTTTCCCTGGCAAACAAAAGTAAGCTGCCCCGCTTCTGGATGGCAGATTCCCGGACGCACTTGTTACAATCAAACCAGCCCAACTTGGCACTGGTGCCACCTCTGGTCTGGGAACCATGCTGAGTATCGTGGATTCTAAGGAGCCAGCCGGCCACTCCCAGCCACAGGCCCCCAAACACAAACAACGGCGCTTTTCCCTGGAAAACAAAACTCGCCTGCCAAGTTTTTGATGGCAGATTGCAGGAGCCACTTGGTACTATCAAACCAGCCCAACTTGGCACTGGTGCCGTCATGGGTCTGGTCACCATCCTGCCTATCGTAGCTTTTCACGAGCCAGCCGGTCACTTCCAGGCTTAGGCCCCCAGACACAATCCTCGGACCGTTTCCCTGGCAAACAAAAGTAAGCTGCCCCGCTTCTGGATGGCAGATTGCAGGAACCACTTGGTACTATCAAACCAGCCCAAGTTGGCACTGGTGCCACCATGGGTCTGGGAACCATCCTGGGTATCGTGGATTCTAATTAGCCATCCGTCCACTCCAGGCCATAGGGCCCCAGGCACAAACAACGGCGCTTTTCCCTGGATAACAAACTCGCCTGCCAAATTTTTGATGGCAGATTGCAGGAGCCACTTGGTACTATCAAACCAGCCCAACTTGGCACTGGTGCCACCATGGGTCTGGTCACCATCCTGCCTATCGTAGCTTTTCAGGAGCCAGCCGGTCACTCCCAGCCATAGGCCCCGAGACACAAACCTCGGCCCGTTTCCCTGGCAAACAAAAGTAAGCTGCCCCGCTTCTGGATGGCAGATTGCAGGAGCCACTTGGTACTATCAAACCAGCCCGACTTGGCACTGGTGCCACCACTGGTCTGGGAACCATCCTGCGTATCGTGGATTCTAATTAGCCAGCTGGACACTCCCAGCCACAGGCACCCAAACACAAACGACGGCGCTTTTCCCTGGAAAACAAAACTCGCCTGACAACTTTTTGATGGCAGATTGCAGGAGCCACTTGGTACTATCAAACCAGCCCAACTTGGCACTGGTGCCACCATGGGTCTGGTCACCATCCTGCCTATCGTAGCTTTTCAGGAGCCAGCCGGTCACTCCCAGCCATAGGCCCCCAG